>NC_137604.1:51175327-51217827 GCF_963280865.1 Gymnoscopelus braueri | reverse complement strand
TTTTTTTATTCCAGACTTTTACTTGTAACAGAGTATTTTCTACATTGCGGTATTGATACTTTTACTTAAAGTAAAAAAAAATGAGTAATTTTTCCACCACTGCTGAAAAAGACATTGCCTATATCCACTGCCTGCCAAGGACGGGTACCTAGAACAAACGTAACCTCTTTCAACATGGCATTCCTACTTTGCGCATGCTATTATACAAATCTGATCACATCTATAATGAACATCTTCTAACTCCACATTGTGTTTAGCCATTCGGGAAAACATGAATGTTTTGGCTGTCCACCAACTTGTTATCAAGAAGCTTTCTGGAGTCTATAGCCAATAGCCATAATTCTTTGACTATAGTGACTGATTACACTACATTCAATACAGTCAGCAACATTTGTTTTAGTCGAAATTTGGCCCCAACAAACAGCACTTGGAATGTGTGAGTAAAGAAAGAAACATGCCAAAACAGAAGAACAATGAAGAGCAAGATAAGAGAACAGACCAGAAAGGAGGACAACACCATCTGCACAGCCCATATTGAACATACTGTAGTATATATGTTACAGGGAAAATGGCATTCCAGGGAAATTGAAAGGGGTACGCTTGTTTTCATGCCCCTCATGCAATTCTGTAGAATCAACGCTAGAGGGCAATGCAAGCCAGACATGAGCCCCACACCACACACGCACGCATGCACAAACCAGCACGCACACACGCATGCGCACACGCGCGCGTGTACACACACACACACACATACACACACACACACACACACACACACACACACACACACACACACACACACACACACACACACACACACACACTCCAGGGGGCGGGCCTGGCGGGCTATGTTAGTGCAGTGAGTGGCACTTGGGGCAAACGCAGTCCCCACACAACATCATTTACGATTCTGTGCCTATCGGTACATAACTCGGACGGCGCTTAAGTCGACTAGCAGACCATCGGCCGGTCGTCGCGGGCACTCGCGCCTGGAGGCGCTCGGGCGCGACTCCTCGGCCTCAAGGTCTGCTAAGTCGGAGCGCCTTCCGTCATGGTCCAAAACTATACTTTATCAGCGAAAAAAAAGTAGTCCGCGGTTGTTTGAAAAAGTAATGTCCCAAGCTGGAGTCAAACCCCGGCTCCCAGTGGCAGTGGGTGGGGAGTCCAATGATTATCGAAGTGCGCCACTGAGGCTTGTACTAGTGGTGCAAAGTAACAAAGTAGATTTACTCAAGTACAATTTTGAGGTATTCGTACTTTACTTGAGTATTTCTCTCATATTATCCATTTTATTTTCAGCGTTCCCCTAGCGTAGCTTCCTGGTTAGTATGTTGTTGTTGTGGTCGTCGTCCTCGCATCAAAGCCCCGCCTCGCAGCACCGCCCCGTGCCTATAAAACAAGCGCTCCCCTGTCAATTTCCCTGGAATGCCATTTTCCCTGTGACATATACACATCAAACCATGCTACAATACTTTTTAGATCTCTGAGGAGGACATGAAACAGGCTAGATCATTATATTTAATGGCTCCCTTTATCATAATCTCTATAGATGTTCCATATTGAAGGATTATAGTATATGTGTGTACATTAGAACACGTGCTTGCCCAGTCACACCATCACCCACTCTTGCCCTGGGGCATCATAAAGCACTCATTAATTTCTTAAATTGGCCTAAATGCCCTTATACCGAACGTTACCTTCCAGATGATTATTTTTTGCTTATTAACTATTCCCTAAGTGGTCTGCTGTGGGTCCTGCCAGGGTATGAAAGTGCACACACACACACACACGTCAGAGGGGTTGAGCGTGATTTATACTTAGTTGCGCACTGGTGTCGAGCACTGAAAATATCTGATCTACAAGCTCACAACGCGTCGCGCTGAGCTGCGGCTGTGAGCTTGTAGATCAGATATTTTCAGTGTGCAACACGGAGCGCATACCGAGGTATATTTCAAGCGCTAGAGGAGGAGCAGACTCTGGCACCCCACAAGGCAGCCCACTCACTCGCTCTCTCTCTCTCACTCTCTCTCTCTCCCTCTCTCTCGCCAGGCACAGTGAGCCTATCACGGTTGCCTAGGTGACGCTGGCTGGCAGCCGATAGGGGAGGAAGCTGGCAAATGGAAAATGTCAATTACAGCAGAGGATATGTAGATCTGAGCAGCAGACTGATGCGGGAGTGAGGGAGGGAGAGAGAGGGAGAGAGAGAGAGAGAGAGAGAGAGGGGTGAGAGAGAGAGAGAGAGAGGGGGAGAGAGAAAGCGAGAGGGAGAGAAGAGACAGAACGATCTGGGGGGGGGGGGGTTGTTGGGGGGCTGGGGGGGTTGGAGGAAGGGAGAGAGGGAATGATGCCTGGGGGGTGGGGGGGGTGCTAGTTGGGGGGTGGGGTGGGGGTACGGAGGCACGGAGGTTGACAGCCAAAGATAGCGAGGTGCTGCATGCTGACGACTGCCGAAGGACGAACGCAGAGATGGAGTAGAGAGGTGTTAATGCACGGATGAGAGGCTGGATTCAGAGCTAGTTCTCTTGTTCTCTCCTCCTCCCCCGCTCTCTCTCTCTCTCTCTCTGAAAACCATCTCACATCCCAGCTTTCATCACCAGCCTCTACCTCTAACTGGCAATTTGATTAAGCCTGGGAGATAAGGTCGCACAGGAGACTGAGAGAGAGAGAGAGAGAGAGAGAGAGAGAGAGAGAGAGAGAGAGAGAGAGAGAGGGGGGGTGCGGGGTAGAGAGAGAAGGACGCAGAGAGAGTGAGGGCCATTCTGCAGTAATCATTGCATTGATCTCCATCCATGTGGCCGGTGTAGATTATGGGATGGAGTTGGGACCATCATTGACTTCGGAGTCCCAGATAAGAGTGGTTGTGTGTGTGTGTGTGTGTGTGTGTGTGTGTGTGTGTGTGTGTGTGTGTGTGTGTGTGTGTGTGTGTGTGTGTGTGTTTGTTTGTTTGTTTGTTTGTTTGTGTGTGCGTGCGACGTGTGTGCATGCATGCGTGTGTGTGCATGTGCGTGTATGTGTGTGTGCTTGTTCAGCCATTTGTAGTAAATATACATACAGTTGTGTGTGTGTACTGTTTGCATTATGTACGTACTGTATATATACAGTACAGTACTGTATGTGGATGTGCACACACACACACACACACACACACACACACACACACACACACACACACACACACACACACACACACACACACACACACACACACACACACACACACACACACACACACACACACACACACACACACATTCATTTGTATGTACAGATCTGTACGAAATGATGGCTGTGTGTATTTGTCACAACATAAAAGACTAGTGTGTATTTACTGGGCCAGTACCTAAGCTGAATAAAAGCCCCCCCCCCCCCCCCCCCCCCCACACACACACACACAACCCTCCAATTTCCAGTGGAGGTCTCTTGACCCTCCCACTCTGCAGACACATAATGGTCCATTTGGGGTTTAGCAGCAGCAGCGGGCATTAGCAGTGAGCACCAGTGTTGCCATGTCCGCTTATTATAAGCGACTTTGGGCTAGTTTTTCTGTAAAGTTGCTTGTAAATATTGGTAGTTGCGGGTTGCAAGCTCACAATGCGTCGCGATGCGACGCGAGCTTGTAGATCTGCTATTTTCAAATAGCCGATGCACATACTGTAGGTTTAAGGTGCTCATGTGGCCTATACTGCCCTACAAAGCCAAAGTGCAGTAACTACGGAAAAGAAGATCACTGAAAAATGGGTTCAAAAGTGATTCAACTGGTCAGCCAAATGAGATACATTGGCATATAAGTTATATTACACTAATTGTACATCTGTTCTTGAGGTAATTGTTTATCCCCCAAAATCACAAAGGCTAATTTGACCGTTGGGATACACAAATAAGTCGGTGTGTCCAAAAACGTAGTTATTGCACTTGCTTGGCTTGTTTTCATAGACCTGGTTGCTTGTTTGTTTCTCTCACAAAATCTGGCAACACTGGCACTGGCAGTGAGCACGGAGACAGTGGGCCAGACTGTATTTCCATAAGATGGGGACACAGAGGCCCTTCCATACATATATTACTCCTTTGTGTCTGAGAGGTCTCATGTGGGACGTGTCTGCACTCCTCTATACGCAGACCACATCCTCAAGAGTTCATTTAACTCACAGAGTTAGTACAAATGTAACCCAAATGGATTGGGTTACATCTTGGATTGGGTTACATTCCCCATAAAAGTAATGGCTACCTTTCACTGTGTATGAATGTGCATAACACACACACACGCGCGCGCGCACGCACACATACACACACGCACGCACGCACGCACGCACGCACGCACGCACACACACAGAAACGCACACACACACAGATGTCTACTGTACTGAAACACAAGTAAACCAAGGACACACACACTCCAAAATGCATTTTAATGTTACCGTTTTCTTTCGGTCTATGGCTTAATCGTTATAACCATCATAAATAACCGGTGTTGGTGTTACAAAGTGGTCTTCAAAGAGCTGTTAATTACCATAAGGTTCCGATTTGCATTTTGGTGTCAGCCAAGATTATGGTCACATAATCCACATTAGGGAGGGGGGTGGGGTTGTCATGGGATCTTGAAATAACACTCTTTTTTTACCCCAGAACCTGACAAATGCCTATAGCAAAGTCTGAGTATCTCCTAAAGTGAAGCTGTTATTGGAATCAAAGGTGTTCTCAGCAAGACAAGATGATTAAGTCCATCAGTCGTAAATGAAAAGAAATGAAAATGTCCCATTTGTCAGTTTTATACCCTCAATTTGACAGATACGGGTCTAATTGGCATGAATTGTAAGTAAAAGCTCCAATTGCCACTAACTACCAGGACCGATTGTAATCACAATATCATTTGATCCCAAGTATAAATGGATGTCTGAAAATACATTAAAGCTCATTGCACTATGCTAACATCAAACACAACCAAATGAAGATGTCTCTCACGCACGCACGCACGCGTACACACACACGCACACGCACACACACACACACACACACACACACACACACACACACACACACACACACACAGCACATCATTACACTCTCACACTACAAATACTGGCGAACAGCTGACATGGCGCTCTGTTGACCCACTTCCAACGATATTCATCTTCAAAGACTACAAAGGGCCACTCAGTGGAGCTCAAATCGCCGCCAGGAGGCACGGCCCTCCCTCCATCATATGGTGCACGTGATGACATAGTTTTGGCGTTGTGCGCTTATAGGAAAACACACAGGGCAATGGGGAAAAGGATATGGTAAAGGATGCTGATGGTTAATGGCATGCACTGTGTCAATTATATTTGTATTTGTATATTTGGCCAGACAAGGAACACAAATCAGGGCTGGGAATTTAAATTGACAGCAGCCCCTGTCTGTACAAATCTCAGCTTTCTAAGTTTCTTCATCATAAGCGGAGCTACAATGGCTGCTGTGGGTGTCAGTCAGGCACCAATGACCAACAGCAATCGATACTATCCCCTTGAATTTAGTTTGTTTATAGAATAATAACACATTATACTGATATATAATATATTTTATGAACAATTACTAACTATTCTCCATAGCAAATTCGCTGTTTAAAAATGTTTCAGAGACATAGCCCAGCATGCAGGCTGTGTGCAGGCTGAATGCTTTTTCAACAGACTAAAGCCTATATTAACTACTTGCTATGTACAGTATATAGAAACAAACATTTTTTTGTAATTTTTGAATAAATATTTTACGTTTTTCAGAAAACTTAGGTCAGGATTTAGAAGGCGTTTTTAGAATCGGCCACAGGTCTAAATGGGTTAAACCCTCTATACTTAGTAAACTTGACAGATGTCGGCTCTACAGTTGGTCCACTCTTTTTTCCCCTCTACACCAAATCTCTTTGCAATTGTTGTGAGCTCGTAGATCTGCTACGTTTGGCAAATATTCATAATAGCTATGCTAGGGTTCAAGTGGTTAAAATGACCATCCTGCACTCTCAACATTACGAGCGAGAAGTGTCTCTCACAGGTGAAAGAGAAGTAACTAGAAAAAGTACTCGTCGGAGCACAAGTCTCCACCAGGTCAGGTAGGTTATTGTGGGCCACCAATGTTCGGAATTCGCCAATCAGGATGGAATATGAAAAATAAGATGGATCTGTCTTGATCACCTGACTATAGAGATAATGTGTACCGATTTGTGTGATGAAAAATAGGCCTCCTGGTGGCGCTATAATAGGGCAATGTTAAAAGGGTGGCATTTGTTCCTCAATGTAGTGCGAATGTGCGTGCAGTCGGACGCTGCGTGCACCTATATGCTGGAAAGGCAAGCTTTGCCCCTCCTTTGGTGGGAGTAATGTGGGATTTCTACAGTGACTAGCACTGTACAGACAGGGTCGTTGGGGGGTTCGGCGGTTCGCAGCAGAGCAAAGCGGCTCACAAAAATTAAGTTAGGGAAGGTCTTAAAGTCAACTGTACCCCTGAGGTGAACTTTACTTTACAGCTCAGCGGCTATGAGAGATACTGCCACCTACAGCTAATTTACCACGCTCATGCTGTTGGGTAACGAATTCAGCTCTGCAAAGAGCTAGGAAAACAGAGTGCTCAGCAGACATATAGAAAGATTCCCCACAATCGCTCTGAAAATACAGTACTTAGAGACTGAGTGGCAGTCAGTCAAAACAGAAAAATATTAAAAATAAATGAAAAAAGTAATTGAAAAAACACGGTCTCCTCACGTATTAGAAGGACAATATCAGTCTCCAGAACCAAGGACGGGTGTTTCCGAAGAATCTAACATGGTTAAAATGGAGTTTGAAGTTACAATGGGTTTGTATAGAAAGGAGGCGTGTCTGATAAAATGAATATCAAATATCTAAATACTGAATCAAGCAACTTAAAAACTGTCCGGGGTGATCCCAACAGCCTGAGTTAAGTGAAATATCCCTTTAAGAAATGGAAACAGCCACGTATTTGATGCAACTTTGTATGTGCAATGGTAAGAATTTGCACATTGGTTCGATCCTTCGTTAGCATAATACTTCAATCATGGTTTTAACCAATCCCTGTTTGGTGTGGAGCAGCACTGTGGTAGCAGCTAGCATAGCATGTAAAAGAGGAACTTCAGAAATGGTTAATGGCAGACTCAGATCTCAGTAATGTTCAAATTAAGCATACCGTACATTCTTGGCCATTTTACTTTAACAGCATCATATAAAATGCATGTGCAATTTGCATGTTTTATGTGTGTGTAAAATACAGTAGGTGTGTTTTTGTGCATGTTTAAAACTATACATGCAGAGTGAAATACTGTGTTAATGATTCCATTTGCAAAATCAAGATTATTTAAATGTAACAAAATAGACTTTAGTTTGTTTACATAAATGTATGCACTCTCAAATTCACACTCACTGTATGTGTGACTACAGAATGGCTCGTGTGGGAGATGTGTGTGTGTGTGAGTGTGTGAGTGTGTGCGTGCGTGTGCGCGCGCGTGCGAGTGCGCGTGTGTGTGTGTGCGAGTGAGTGTGTGCGTGTGTGTGTGCGTGCGAGTGCATGCACACGCCTGAACGTGTGCCTGTGCCCATGCTAAGGCAGTAAATAAATCATCCAGGCAGAATGTGAGATATTACCTCGGGGCAAAACGAAAAGGACAAAGAATGCAAGACGACCAGCGAAAGGTCAAGGGGAAGGAGACGGCAGAGGAAGTGGAGAAAGGTCAACTCCTACCAGTGAAAATGAGCTGGATATGAGAAAAAAAGGGGAAAACTTTAATGGTGGGGATGGACCAGGCTGGAAGTAGTTCTGAACGCTGTGTTCAACCATATAGTCTGGCATATGTATGGGAACCCATGATACCTGTTGAAATGTACATGTGAGTTGATGAGGGCTTATACAGTATGAATATAAAGAGAAGACGTGAAGCCATCATGTGGTTGTGTGTGTGTGTGTGTGTGTGTGTGTGTGTGTGTGTGTGTGTGTGTGTGTGTGTGTGTGTGTGTGTGTGTGTGTGTGTGTGTGTGTGTGTCACGCACACACACCTGTGAGCAGTAGTGGAAGAAGTACTGAAATTTTTCACTTAAGTAAAAGTATCAATACCACAATGTAAAAATACGCCGGTGTTCCATATATACTTGAGTAAGAGTACAAAAGTATTGGCATCAAAATGTGCTTACTCATTATGCAGTATGTACCATTTCACAAGTTCGTCATGTATAAAAATCTTTTGAAAATAGACGATCTACAAGCTCGTTGTGAGCTTGTAGATCGGCTATTTTCAAATAGACAAAGTTTGAATAGGGCTGAAGTGGTTAATGCATGTTTTGTAATAATTATCAAAATCTACAAAGTAACTTGTAAATCAAATAATTGTAGTGGATTAAAAGTAAGCTATTTGCCTCTGAGATGTAGTGGAGTAGAAGTAAAAGCACATTTGTTAATACTCCAGTAAACTAGAAATTCCTCAAATTTGTACTTGACAGTATTTGAGTGCATGTACTTAGTTACTTTACACCACTGCCTGAGAGCATGTGTGTACGTGGTAGAGAGAGAGTGAAAAAAGACAATAAATCTGCCTCCGAGAATCGACCGTCCGTCCGTCCGTCCGTCCACCCATAATATGTCCGTCCCAAACAAGTTACAGTAACTGCAAGCTAAATGGATTGCCATGAAACTTGCTGAGTGCATTGGAATTCAATCATTCATTTACTGTAAGCTTTATGTATTCTCGAAATCACACAGATTAATTAAACAAATTTACAGCGTCGTAGAGCAAATACTGTCTACATCATCACTATGTGTTGTTGATTAAAAAAGAATCAAGAACACATAATAAAATAAAACATTTTAGATTTTTAGCGTTGGCTATTCAAAAATAGCAGATATACAAGCTCACAGCGCGTCACTTTGTGCCGTGCTGCCAGCTTGTACATCTGCTATTTTTTTACATTTTTGAAAAAGAGAGAACTACTGATTTAGAAGGCACTTGCAGAATCGACCCCAGGTCTTAATGGGTTAAATAACCTAAAAACAATTACACAATTTGTGGTGACCCGTTTGGTCACGAAGGTTCTAAACTGACCTACGGACACTAGTGTCTTAACACAGTAATTGAGTGTATCCTGCAGGGTATTCCATGAGAAAGGGGCACAGAAGTCAAATTAACCCTATGCGGCCTATTAGATTATGAGATATCTTGTGTGAAAGGTTGACATTTTGGCCTGAGGGTAGAACTAAAGCAAAGGTCATGGGATCACTCAAATGGTTAGGTTTCATCCACCAGGGAGCATAGAATGCATGATGATTTACTGTAAGTGTCTCATCAAGCGCCACCCTTAGACCAACATTTCTACTTGGTTTTAAAGTGCCTTTGTAGCCTTTTTGCTGCTATAGTTTACAATATGTATTCAAATACCCCTCTTTCATTAATTAGCCCCACTAGTGAGAACGTGTGGCTCAGGATGGCAATGTCAATACTTTGGTACGGATGTGTATATGTGTGAGTAGTAGGGATGGGAGGATATAATGTTTTATAATTTATCACAACATAAACAATCAAGTAAAATTTCTATTCTATTGGGATAATCATGGATATGAGGATATCCTCACATGAGCGGGAGTATTCCTCACACGTGACTCGAAAAAGCTGTCCAGCTCTAGACTTTCTCACTCTACCAGCACAACTAAAGCCACCAAAAGTGCACATTCTGTCATTTTTGCACTTCAATCCATCTTGAAAAGGACCATGGGTGGGCACATCTCACTCTCTAGACCACAAAGCTAGCAGTAGTGTTTGATGACAGAAAAGTGCCTCATCTTTGTTCAGGTTTTTTTTTCTTCTTCACTAAAACAGGTTCAAAGTATAGGCCAGTTTGACACATACAGAAGTTTGCCTTAAGTTATTCAAGATCTATTGATTTTATTTATGTATTTGCATACATTTTGGTCTCATTGCTGTAAATCCGCCAATATAATCTGAAAACAAAAGTCATTAATTGACTTTGCATTTACAACGACTAATTGAACCATGAATGCTTGGACATCAGTTTGATAGGTATATTCTTTTTATTAATGGATTTTCTTCTCTAATTGTGACTACATGCTGGGTGTTGGTGACAGTCTGAATCTGTCCTCGTTTGTTTTTCACTAAAAAGGATGTTCTAAAAAGTCCTATGATGCAATACAGTTTTTTAAAGCATATCTTGGTGATAATATCATGAATCGCAATTATTTTGGCCGAGATAATCGTAACATGAAATGTTCATATTGTGTCAATAGTGACAAGGTTAGGTCAGGTTAAGGAGAAGAACAGAATGATTAAGAGATAACTGCACCCAGACTGTGTCAAGACGTGAGTCACTAACAACAACTAAACAACGTCACACAAATCAGAAACCAGTGAATCCCCTTGGTGTTCTAATGACATCAATAAACACACTGTCATATTAATCTGGCATATTAATGTTCACACACGCACGCACACGCACACACACACACACACACACACACACACACACACACACACACACACACACACGCGGTGTCACATGCGCAAAAATTAAAGCTCTAACAGAGGACATGATTTACAACACGGTGATCACGGGTGTCATAATTATGAGAGCTGTTATCACCGTCATTATTAATAGCAACGACTCTATTATTAGCCAGCATGCTGGTCCGCCAGTTAGTCTGCTAGCTAATTAGTGTGTGTGTGTGTGTGTGTGTGTGTGTGTGTGTGTGTAAAGGGACGAGGCGTGGTGCTGGTCGTCCCATAGGGCGCCGGGGGTCCGAGACCCTCTCATATCCTCTCGTCGACGGGCTCTCACACTTACTTAATTCCACCACTCATAATCTCTTTTAATCTCACAAATGATAGCGGGGGAGCTAATTCTCTCCCACAATTTATTAGTTAGCGTGTTTGTGCTACTGAGGCGCAGTAGTGCATGATTACCTACTGTCGCTGCTAATCCAATTAGCTTGGATGTAGTATCTGCCAGGGCCTAGGAGAGATGAGGGCGGGCAGGCGGCGGGGGGGGGACCAGGTACAGTAGGCGTATAAGATGATGGCGCACCCCGCTGTGGAGAGAGCGCATTAGGGAGACCCCCTCTGTGTGCCTGGTGCCTTTTTATCACTGCCGTGATGGCCTGAAAGCGGTGCGTGATTGCAGGAGAGAGTGGAGACAGGGGAGCTATGAAACACCATTCTATCTCTCTCTCTCTGTGTGTGTGTGTGTGTGTGTGTGTGTGTGTGTGTGTGTGTGTGTGTGTGTGTGTGTGTGTGTGTGTGTGTGTTTGTTTACACGGCTGAGCCTGGGTGATCATGAGGACCTCATGAGGCAGCCCAATTTCACAGTCCATAGACCTGAGAAGGCTTTGCTGCTTATATCCTCCAACACCCCCCTTCCCCGCCCCCCCCCCCCCTCCCACCGTCTCTCCTTCAAACACATACACGCACATTTGTATTACTATACTTGTGAGGACATAGAAATATACATTTGAGGGCAGAATAAATAATGGAGCTAACTTTATGAGAGCATGGGACTGCTTTCTTGCCCATAGTATTGATACGATAATGTGATGATGATGATGATGATGATGGGGTATTGCTGTGACTATATGTGTTTTGTTATGTTTTATTGTTTCTTGATTGTATGCATTTACCATGAACCATTGTGCTGTATGTGTTTCCAATCAAAAACATTTATAAATGGCATTTTCCCATTTTATGTGGCATTCTTAACACTAAAGGTCCTTCAACCTTTTTTCCTGCGATTAAATTGATTAATTTGCCCCAAAATCTATTTTTCCGCAACAAGGTAAATTTTTAATCACAAATAAAATCAACATGTATGAATGAGGCATCAACTTTAGATATAGTTTGATATTAAATATTTGGCAATGCATTTTCACTAAGCATTGCACGCGTGCGGCAATGCGCATGCACACACGCACACACACACACACACACACACACACACACACACACACACACACACACACACACACACACACACACACACGAGGGTTGTGAGGCACTGAAGGACCAAATGAGAGGAAAGCTACCATTGTTAACACTGTGGGCGCTATTTTGTGGTGCATGCAAGGCAAGCACATGCTCGTTCAATGCTATTTTCTGCACACTTTTTTTGCTGAGGCACCTAGATAGTAAGTTTCCAGAAACATGCCTGTTTCACTTTGGTATGTATCCCTCAAGCTGGAAACATCTATTTTAGCATTTTAGCATATGCATTCTAACCCACACGTGACAATAACTTTACTAGTAAAACGTTACTCATAGGTAATGAAAAGCAATCATTTGATTGGTCATAACGGAATCCACCAGTGATGGAAGAAGTACTTACATGTTAAAAGTATCAATACTGCAATGTACTCTGCTACAAGTAGAAGTCCCGTATACAAAATGTACTTGAGTAAAAGTACAAAAGTATCGGCATCAAAATATACTTAGAGAACCAAAATTAAAAGTACACATTGTGCAGAATGTCCCATTTCACAAGTTCAAAATGTACACAACAAATCTCTAGAAAATAGCCGATCTACAAGCTCACAATGATCGCGACGCATTGTGAGCTTGTGGATATGCCTAAGGTATGTATAAGGCCGAAATATATATACTGAAGTGGTTGGTGTGTTTTGTAATAATAACCAAAGTAACTAGTAACTAAAGTTTTCGCATAATTGTAGTCGAGTAAAAGTACAATATTTCCCTCTGAGATGTAGTGGGGTAGAAGTAAAAGTATTGAAAATTGTAAATACTGAAGAAAGTAAAAAATACCTAAAAAAATACAGTACTTGAGTACATGTACTTAATTACTTTACACCACTGGAATCCACCCTCAGCACGTGACACAATATATATGCAGGCTAATCAACCCCACCCTGCCACTTCGCTGCTGGTCCTCCTCCCTTCCTTCTCCAGTCAGGAAAATACCAAATGTCTGTTGCCACGTCCCACCTGCCACGCCACTGATTGTGCTTTTTCACAGAGAGGTTTCAATTAGAAAATACTTCATTAGGTGTCTAGTAGTTTCCAGATAAGTGGCTTTCCTTTTAACCCATTAAGACTGGGAACGCATCTGTGTGTAATTTTTTTGATTTCTTTGGCTATTCAAAAATAGCAGATATACAAGCTCTTGGCACGGCACCGAGTGCCGCGCGACGAGCTTGTAGATCTGCTATTTTTTTGAAAAAATCGTGAAAATGTGTGCAAATCTTTGAATATATATTATTTTGTAAAATATTTTGTTCCAGGGACCTCCAGAAGCAAAGATTTGAGTAACAAATGTTCGCTTTAAAAAATATATATATTCAAAGATTTGCACAAAATGTTCAAGATTAAAAAAAAAAAATTAGCAGCTCTACAAGCTCATAGCTCGGCACTCGGTGCCGCGCTATGAGCTTGTACTGTACATCTGCTATTTTTTAATAGCCAAAGTATAAAATAATGGTTATAGCTCAAATCTAAAATGACACAGTATGCGTTTCCGGTCTTAATGGGTTAAATTGGTGAAGCCAATACACAGTCTTTGATCATTGGTTCAAAGCAGTGAAAGTACTATACTGTATGGTGTACTGGGTGCAACATACAGCACCGTCGTATATATAGGGTGTTCATACCAAAAGGTGTGGTGCACCTTAATTGACTCGACTTCTGATATATCCACAAACATCAGTTTTAAATGCTTTCATCACGATCATCAGTGCAGACTGAATAATTCAAAGATTTTAACAGCTCCCCAGAGCATTATATGCATGGTCTTTGCTGTTTCACAGTATCCAACCGTGTTTGCGCTAATCCAACTTCCACTGATTGCTCACATAAACAGGGGCTGGATGTGGCACTCGAGACACCAATTATAACACAGACACTAATTACGGAACTCAGGAATCATCCACAGGGGACACAACAACACACTGTCTGACATTAAATATAAAAAGCCAAACATGTCTTTCATGCCGATAATTACCATGACAAGACTGAAAAATGCAAAGCTTTAACTATTGTTTTGGAGGAAATTAAAATACAGTTTTGATATAAAGGTTGTGGTTATCATAGAGCAACAAGTCGTCTGAGATGGATGAAAGTGAACATCTGAGAAGGTATATTCCATTAGGGTCACACTTACATACAACAAAAACACCTTCATTAGCACTTGCTTATTAGCTATCTCCCGTTTCTCATTGCCTCTGACACAAGTGGTGTGAGGACATGTAAACAGACTAGAGCTCTTGAGGTGGAGGAGAAGCAGATGGATGGATAGATGGAGTAAACGAGTGAAATCAGTACACAATATACTGTGGGGCTATTCTGTCTTCTACAGAGAGGCATCCCGTTTTATTAATCAATGCTATTTTCTTGGTTCCACGGTGATCTGTGAATATTGTGTGTGTGTGTGTGTGTGTGTGTGTGTGTGTGTGTGTGTGTGTGTGTGTGTGTGTGTGTGTGTGTGTGTGTGTGTGTGTGTGTGTGTGTGTGTGTGTTTGTTTTCTGGACCAGTGCCCAATTTCTTGTGTACACTGCCAGTAGGCTAACTCACTATACCTTCCCACAATGTTCTGCAGGCCTACAGTATATGTTTTATATTCTTTCAGAAATATTCAACTTAAATTTTACAATGGGAGTCTATGGGGAACATTGCTCAAATTTGGAGACAGACAGACAGACAGACAGACAGACAGACAGACAGACAGAGATGTATAGATATAAAGAGTGAGCATCCTAAAACAAAACGTAAAGAAACCCTAAGAACAAAAGCCTTATGTCACAGTGCCCTGCCATGCGTGTCTTCACACTGAGAGACAAGGTTGAAGTAGCAGTTCAGTAGCTTTTCCTCCGTGTCCACTGTCAGTGAAAAGCGCAACTAAAGTGGAGTCACGCTGTTTCTCTGCAGACAGGAGCAATTTTGAGTGAATAATGCATTAGCGCCTCGAGTCATTATCACCAGCCACTTACAAGCCAAAGTCAACCTTAAAAAAGTCAAAGACAGCATGGCTTTTTGCCTCCTTGGCATTTCCCCCTCAAAAATGAGTCAAAATGTCAAAGTAAATGGAATAAAAGGAAGAAAATAGATTTTAAGTGCAGGGAGAGAAGGTTTGGTATTTTAAAAAAAATAAAAAATGGTAGTCTCTCCATTAACCGTCAGGTGTTCTTTGTAGTCTGAACATATTTTCTAGTCTGAATATATTTTTTGGTCTTCCAGTGTTCTGTAATGAGCAGCTATAGCAAGCTGTTTGTCCAGTGTGTGCTGCAATCAGAGTCATGCAGCGCAGAGGAGTGAAAAGACTGAAAATTGGGGGATCCTAGAAGCCAGCGATTTCAGTCACACAGACTGAATATAGACGGATAATAAGTGCCCACACATATATAAAAATACTGTACATGGACAGACAAGTAGGTGTCGTGCACGTGCCCTTACATGCACACAGACGTGCACACACATGCACACAGTTGGAGAATTCCCTGTATATAAATAGTAGGATCTTATCAGAGATGTACAGGGTTCTCCTGGGCTCCGTCAAATAGGGGGTTTGAGGGGTTAACATGGAATTCACATGGCTTTTATATCTCAAATACAAAGGCAAAATATGAAAACTGCAAAAGTGTGTGTGCACAGGCACGCACACACACACACACAACCTTGTGGCCCTCTCTAATCAAACAGCAGATGTGTATTTTTGTGTATTTATCTCAAAGGGGTTTCCATACTGGGTCTACAGCTCTATGTTGGAAGCCAACCTATGGTTTGTGTGTTTGTGTGTGTGCGTGTGCGTGTGCGTGTGCGTGTGTGTCTCTTGATCATGATCACAACAGCAGGCTGCAACACACAGAGCGAGCGTTGTTGATCAAAAAGCTGCGGTACGGGAGGAGAAAAAATTACTCCTGGGCAACGAGGAAGGAAGAGATACGGGGACAGGCAATGATAAGGAGGTGATATAGGAGACTATGAAAGTGTGTGTGTGTGTGTGTGTGTGTGTGTGTGTGTGTGTGTGTGTGTGTGTGTGTGTGTGTGTGTGTGTGTGTGTGTGTGTGTGTGTGTGTGTGTGTGTTTGTGTGTGGGGGGGGGGGGGGAGAGAGAGAGAAAGAGTGAGAAAGGGAAAGATGGGAGAGAATGGATAAAGCCTGAGCAAATGGGAACTTTGTTCATCCTGCAGAAGGAGAAACAGACAGTCTGAACACCAGCTATACCAAACGCTACATAAACGTCTATCTCGCTGTGAAAACGGCCAGTGTGCTGGTTTTGCCTGGCAGGCTAAAATAAGAGTCTCACAATCATTAGCATATCAATCAGAGCGCACAGATTGGAACTGAGAGAAAATGATGGGGAACAATGAAAGTATTTAAGTAGACAACGTGGCTCAAGAGGAACAATGGTGGTGTATGAATATGAGCGGCCCTGGCCTGAGGACTCTTTCACGTGCACGTGTGTGTGCACACGCTCGCTCCCACACACACATGATTTTATTACAGCTCAAACACACACACACACACACCCCAACAAGCTCATTTCAGTGTCCTGTGAGACTAAATGAGATTTCTTTCTTTGTGTGTGTGTGTGTGTGTGTGGGGGGGGGTTCTGAAGGCGTCACACGAGGAGGTGAGGGCTTTATAATCACTGATGCTGTATTGGATGTCAGCCGTGGCCTCAGTGTCTATCTATCATCACCACACTGTGTGTGAGGAGGCCTTCTTATACACAGTGGAACAGGCCTCCCCCATCACACACACACTTTAAGCCCTGGCTGTCTGCGTGCATCCCAACTCATCCATCTAGTGGACACGTCATAGGCAAGGCTTTAGGTCTTCTCACACACACACGCACGCACGCGCACACACACACACACACACACACACACACACACACACACACACACACACACACACACACACACACACACACACACACACACACACACACACACACACACACACACACACACACACACACACACACACACACACACACACACACACACACACACACACAACATCTGCCAATCGTGCCTGTCCAAGATGTCTCTATGGGGGATTTCTCTGTCTAGAAAAAATAAACTGTATTACATTGCAGCTCACAGCACTGCAAACCATGTTTGTAGTTGAGGAGGTGGGTGTATTACTGAGCTGAGGTGGGTATATTAAGACCTAGACTGTGTCCTATATTACATTTCGATGAATTGAGTACAAAGGACCCCAATGGAAACAAGCCATAGTGCTTTCTTGGGTTTAAAAATCCTCTAAACAGACCTTGTATTGAACTGTACTTCCCTGTGCTTGTGTTTGCAAACTGATTTGATTGAATACTGAAAGTATTCAATCAAACTGTATTATTATTATCACTATAGAGCACTGAAGGCTGACGTAATTTACACATCCTACCTGGGTTTTCCCCCCCCCATTCTGAATTCCCATAGACGTGTTTAATATCGCGTCAAATAAGAACTGTGTTCCAAAAATAAACAAATGACCCCGGCGGTTTTACTCTTATGGATATGAAGCATCAACTGACGGTGAGAAAACGATAATGTTACTTCTGCCGAATTAGTTACATTTTCGCCAGAAACATACTGTATCAAATATAAGTGACTGACTATCATAAACGATACAGCGTCACCTCCCTGACAATATCGCAGAGACAGTTTGTTTATTTTTGGACCACAATTCTTATATGAGACGATTCTAAGATGACCCGATGTTATTCTCCATAGAGAAATTACTTCTACGACCCAGGGGATGAACGAGTGACGTCAGGACTTCTGTACTCTATAGAAATAGCTAATAAGTACTGAATAACCCTCAACTAAACTAGAACTAGGTTCCACCATTGAAGCAGTGGGTGTAATTGCTTGGACTGAAGTCACACACTGCATACAATTTTATACATTCTATAAGAAGTTTTTTATGACGTGGATGGCCATGGCCATGCATACATTCATGAATGTGGACGCAGCAGTTCATTTAAGTGTGGTTTCGTGTCTGTGCGAGTGCAGAGAAGAGAGTGAGAGAAGCTGTATAGAGCCAGGCAAAGACAGTACCATACTTTACTTCCGCCCACAGATCTTGTGCTACAGTATTCATGCATAGCCTCCAATTGTATATGTCCCTTTCCCTTGTGGATTGTACCAGAGAAATGTACCGTTTTGTGGACTATATGGTTGAACCTGACAACGTGCCGACACTCTTTGCACCTTAATGTCATGAACAATCGTGCTGATGCTCTTTATGCACCCGATGTCTAATATCATGTATATATATAGTATATACCTGCTGCGAAGTTCATGCACCTTACTGTATGTCTATCCTCATCTCATGTACAGTACATATTGTGCCGAAATGGATATGCTACAGCAGTGGTTCTCAAAGTGGGGTCCGGGGGGGTCCTTGAGGGAGTTCCAGGGGGTCCCCAGCTAAATGATAGATAGTTAGGAACCAAATGGACCCTTACAGGGCTGTAACTCTGAGAGTGTACAAATGGAACCAAATGGACCCTAACGGGTCCATTTGGTTCCATTTGTACACTCTCAGAGTTACAGCCCTGTACATAAGGTGCAGCAGGTATATCCTATACAGTATATATACATATATACAGATCTACAGTATGTGTACTAGTGTATGTAGATATACTTAGTTTGATTTCCCTTTTTTCCCCCTGCCCACCCCCCATTCTATTCTCTTTATAGATATAAATAAAAAACTATGGAGAAAAAACTAATTTCACCCACTTTTTTACACCTGTAAACATGTGATGTGACAATAAAATGTATTCTAATTATGATACTCTGTAAGTGTACCTTTTGCTGAATGTGCATGTGTACTGTATGTTACGTTTAAGTGTTTCTGTGTGTGTGTGTGTGTGTGCGTGCGTGCGTGCGTGCGTGCGTGCGTGCGTGCGTGCGTGCGTGCGTGCGTGCGTGCGTGCGTGCGTGCGTGCGTGCGTGCGTGCGTGCGTGCGTGCGTGCGTGCGTGCGTGCGTGCGTGCGTGCGTGCGTGCGTGCGTGTGTTTCCTCTCTGCCATCAGTGCTGTCAGTGGTACTGTAGATGCTAATCTGTGCTGAGAATCATTAGCAGTGTTTCCTGGCCCATTAGCCTAATGCAAAAGGATAACACTGAGCAGAGAATGAGTGTCTTCGCTAACAGGGCCTAATCGTCAGGATCACCTCTCACTGTGAGTCCAGCTACAGCATTAAATATCATTCAGAGGCATGAAGCACAAGATCAATTCAGGCCGATGTTGAAAATATAATTAATATACAATAAAATAATGGTCAAATAATACATATTATATGATGCACAGGGACCCCCAGAAACAAATAGCAGATCTGCAAGCTCATAGCGTGGCACTCGGTGCTGAGCAATGAGCTTGTATATCTGCTATTTTTGAATAGCCAACGTATAAAAGGTTAAAGTGGTTAAAATGAATGTGACGCTATGTTAACTACTTTTGCTGGGGACCCCCCTGGACCCCCCCCCCCCCCCCCCCAAGGACCCCTGGGGGTCCACTTTGAGAACCAATAAAATAAGGAACTACTCCAGGTGTGTGTATATAGTATAATAATGCAGATTTGACAGCAATATTTTAAATCCTTCAAGCGGCGGGGCTAGCCTGTCAGGATGTCACTGCATGTCAGTGAGCCCGACAGTTTGGTCGCAGGATATAATTACTTTTACAGAAGATATATCTAAAAATAAAAATTGGCAGAGTGCCATGCAATGTGTGAAATGAGAAAAGTCATGCTACCCTATAACCATTTGAGTGACCCCTATGACCTTTACTCTAGCACCACCCTCAGGCCTCAGGGTGAAAGTTGTCCATTGAACACTTTGGTTTCAAACATAAGACACAGTATCTATATAAAGTTACACACACAGCTATATCTATAGGTTACAGTTACTCTGTGTAGCATTCGAAGATTGTGGAATAGTTGTCAGACGTGAATAAAGTGAATGAGAGGACTTTTTACATGGCAACCGGTCAGAACAACTGTTGTGGGTGCGTAAGCTTGTTGACATGTGGCAAGAACAGGACTGTCTATATTGTCTTACCAGACATATTACAACAGTTTGGAGAGTGGTGGAAAGTAACTAAGTATATGTACTCAAGTACTGTACTTAAGTAAATTGTTTTGGTATTTTTACTTTACTGGAGAATTTCCAATTTTGAATACCTTTACTTCTGCTCCACTACATCTCAGAGGTAAATATTGTACTTTTGCTCCACTACAATTGTTTGAAAAGTTTAGTAACTACTTTATAGATTTTGATTATTATTACAAAACATGCATTAACCACTTTAGCCTTATATATACTTCGGCTTTTTGAAAATAGCCGATGTACAAGCTCACAACGCGTCGCAATGCGACGTGTTGTGAGCTTGTAGATTGGCTATTTTCAAAATATTTCTATACATTGAACTTGTTCTTTCTATACATTGTCCAAATGAGTACTTTAACTTTTTGTACTTTACGTATATTTTGATGCCAATACTTTTGCACTTTTAGTACATTTTGAATACCGGACTTTAACATGTAACAGAGTATTTCTAGATTATGGTATTGATACTTTTACTTAAGTAAAACATTTCAGTACTTTATCCACCACTGAGTTTGGATCCATTGTTTATACATGCTTCCTTATTTGATCACGTGAGACCAGATCACGGAATGACAAAAGTAGTCACAGGAAAGAGACCTGTGTGTGCATGTGTGAGGTGACATATGTGACAATCCCCACGAGATGGAGAGAGAGAGGGCAAGAGAAAAAAAGTGAGGTCTCAACCTAGAGTACATACACTAAAGCCTAATTTGTGCTTCAGCGAAGTGTCAGGCGACATATTTTCATCTGAAATCCTCTTTATAATTAATTCTTAAAGCTCTTTTTTGCAACATAACCAAAGGAATGATTTGCATGCATATGTGTATATATAAGCTGTTGTGCTAATCAAATAAACCCATCAAGGAATAGCGAAAATGGCTGATCTACAAGCTCAAATGTGCTGTGAAGCAACGCGTTACATAAAGCTGGTAGATTTCTCTATTTTCTATTCTCTCTTTTTGAAAAGGTTTGAAAATGGTCACTTATAATGAAATGCCCAAAAATAGAAATGCTAGGGTTAACGTGGTTAAACTCTTTGTCTTTTATCTCCCTAGCAACACAGTATCCCCAGCACACTGCCAACCTTCCCTGCATGCTGTTCTGGTGCTTTTCCGTTTTGCTAGCTGCTGGCACAGTGTGGCAGATATAATCTGCATATCACCGGCATATCTGACCAATGAATTGCATTGCTCTTAATTATTCTATTTGACATAGCAACCGGAACGCACCCAATGAGCTTTTGACTGGCAAAACGTAAAATAGAATTCATCCACTTATCCCCAGGACCTGAGAAGATCAAATGTTGGAGAAAGCGCTAACGAGGCAGGTTTCCCCAGGTTTTTCTTATTATTTTCTTATATATATATATATTTTTTTTACTTTTTAATGAGCTGCTACCCAGCTAGGGTGACCCTGCTGCTCCTCAATGCACCGGGGCTATTGAACGCACGCCTCCAAGGATTCATCAAGGCTATAACTCAATATTAAACAGCCACAGATACATATTTACCTCAGGTTAAGACTGGCTCCCATGAGGGATAAACTATACTGTAGAGTAAAATACACAGAGAAGAGAGGGGGGAGGTTTGAGGATGTCTGAATCAGCCACCTTCCACTTCAAGCACCTTATCTTTCATAGAAGGAACAAAACCATCTTTTTGTCGGCCCACTGCGGCAGGCTCTGGCTGTATTTCAAAGCCAAGCTGCTGACTGAGGACCAGCCGCAGAGAAGCCAAAAAGGAGGGTTTGTTTGAGGGGAGGCTCAGGAAATACATGCGCACGCTCGCACGCTCGCACGCACGCACGCACACACACACACACACACACACACACACACACACACACACACACACACACACACACACACACACACACACACACACACACACACACACACACACACACACACACACACACACACACACACACACACACACACACACACACACACACGACAAAATCCTCAATGTCATCCATTTGTAACACTGAGAGTGTACAAATGGAACCAAATGGATCCTTTAGGGTGAATTTGGTTCTATTTTTGTACACTCTCAGTTACATACGAAACATCAAACGGCGACCTGGATGAAAAGCCAGCAAAAGCTGAAAGAAATGCAGAGGTGGAGGCCACGGCCCCTATTATCATATCAGCCCCTTGATTATAGGACCACCACTGAGATGTCTCTCCCTCGGAGGATGAGAGAGGGATGGCTGGCTGGATGGATGGATGGCTTGCTAGCTGGATGGCTGACTGGCTGGCTGGCTGGCTGGCTGGCTAGCTGGCTAGCTGGCTGTCTAAATGGATGGCTGGCTGGCTGGATGGCTGGCTGGCTGGATGGCTGGATGGATGACTGGCTGGCTGGCTGGATGGATGACTGGCTGGCTGGATGGCTGACTGGCTGGATGGATGGCTGGCTGGATGGATGACTGGCTGGCTGGATGGCTGGCTGGATGGCTGGCTGGCTGGATGACTGGCTGGATGGCTGGATGGATGGATGGATGACTGGCTGGCTGGATGGCTGGCTGGATGGCTGGCTGGCTTATGTCTGGAAGAATGGCTGGATGAGCGTCTGTCTGTCTAGATGACAGGCTGCCTGGATGAGTGTCTATCTGGCTAGCTGGCTAGCTGGCTGTCTAAATGGATGGCTGGCTGGCTGGCTGGCTGGCTAGCTGGCTGTCTAAATGGATGGCTGGCTGGCTGGCTGGCTGGCTGGCTGGCTGGCTGGATGGCTAGCTGGCTGTCTAAATGGATGGCTGGCTGGCTGGCTGGATGGCTGGCTGGATGGCTGGATGGATGACTGGCTGGCTTATGTCTGGAAGAATGGCTGGATGAGCGTCTGTCTGTCTAGATGACAGGCTGGCTGCCTGGATGAGTGTCTATCTGTCTGGCTGGATCAAAGTCAGTAAAGCCTGAGTGTTAGTTGTAAATGGATAGATTAACACTGAGGATTTTACTGTATATATGGTAGAAAGATAGGATGGAAGGATGGAGGAAGGAAGGGAAGAAGAAAGGAGGAAAGGTGGTGGTAGAGGTGGAGGGACCCCCTCCCCATTAGTGGGGGTCTTTCACCTCTTTGGCCTGCCTCTACCTCCTCATCTCCATAATAGGCTGACCCCCCCCCTGTGTTTCCAGCCCTCATTAGAGAGGCAGACAGCTGACCAGGCAGACACACGCCTGTCACCTCTGTACTCCCACTGGAGACCACCAAGAGACACAGATGAAAGGAGGATGAATGGAGGGAGGTGGGGAGGGATGGCTGGATGGATGGATGGATGTGATGTGTGTGTGTGTTGGGTTTGATATGGAGAAGGGAAGCAATCGAAGAGGGGCTGACCCCCCCCACCCTTTGGTGGCAAAGATTGAGGGGAGACGCAGAGAGAATGGAAAGTAAAACATGGGCTTGTTTTATGAGGAGAGGAGATAGATCTGCCTGGAGACAGCGATTTGATAGGAGCAAGAGGGCGTGTGCACACACAGTCCTGTGTTGGGGTTGTGATTTATCATGACGAACCACCAAGCTAGACTTTCTGTCACTGGATCAGCATTCATGTTTATCCCTGGCTTAACACAGGGGGGCTTCCAAAGCCCAAGGACCCCATATAGCTGAGAGAGAGATGAAGCAGGGACCCCCATTATGTACTGTATAAAATTGTGTTGCAGATTAAACGTTAACATTTTTGACAGCACTATCATGTTGTATTCATGTTAATGTGTATTTTCAGACATTTAACCACTTAAACAGTCAATACTTAGTAAACTTGACCTTTACTTAGTCTGCTCTTTTTTCCCACTACACCAAACCTCTTTGCTGAAAATAGCCAATCTACAAGCTCACAACGCCTTGCGTTACGAGGCGTTGGGAGCAAAAATCTAAAATTACACATATGCTTCCCCGGTTTAAATGGGATAAAGCACAAATGACAAAAAAAACATATCTTAATCAATTAAGCCCTACAGTATATACTCTGTTGTTACGAATAGCTAAAATAGCTGATCCACAAGCTCAGAACACGTCACGATTTTTGAACATGTAAATAGCAGATCTACAAGCTCATAGCGCGGCACTCCCGCGCTATGAGCTTGTAGATCTGCTATTTTTAAAAAACCTTGACCATTTGTGCAAATATTTTAATATATTTTTCAAAGGGAACACTCAAATCATTGCTTCTGGGGGGGATCCCTGGAACTAAATATTTTGAGATGTGGGCCAAATACGTATCATTTTGGGTGGTCCTTGACATGAAAAGGGTTTGAGAACCACCATAGTAGAATCCCCAGAAGCAAAGATTTGAGTTAAAAATGTTCGCTTTAAAAAATATATATATTCAAAGATTTGCTCAAATGTTCAAGATTTTTCAAAAAAAATTGAATAATGGTTAAAGTGGTTACACAGATGCGTTCCCGGTTTTAATGGGTTAAACAAAATACACAACTGAAATTCAATAAATTATACTGACTCAAATCATCATCTGAATGATCTAAGTCCAAATTACAATCCTTTCTTTTCCATGCATGTATCCTGTCTCCACACGGTGCAACAACACACATGAACTGTAAAATACAAAAAACACATTGACTGACATGCTGTCTGGCACACGAATGTCTGATAGTCCTTTGGAGCCCTCCTTGGGGAGCGCTTGTTTTATTAGAGGTGGTCCCCCCAGTATTGATTTAACCCAGCGTCCCCTAACCCAGACTCCCATCGGACTAGACCCCGAGGTCAGGGTTGAGAGGTCAAGGGTGAAATGGTCTGCAACCTCCGTCTGGCCTTGTTTTGCTACCGGGGTAGTGATCACTTCACCTCGGACTGATTGATTGGTCCATAGCTGTTAGGTCGACCGCAGGGTAATCACGACCCATGATGCCACAGCTGACCGCAATGTAGTCAAATTAAATGATTGAAATTGAAACTAGTAGGATGGATTTTTCACATAAATAGGGCTATAGCCCTTCTAGCACAGTGGTTCTCAACCAGTGGTCCGGGGACCACCAGTGGTCCTTGAGGAGGTTCCAGGTGGTCCCCAGCTAAATGATGGAAGAGTTGGTAACCAAATGGACCCTTGCAGATCTTTAACTCTTGAGAAAAGAGTTACATTATTGTTAAACATCTGCATTACTTAATTAAATAATTGTTATTTTGATCAACGTTGGCCTGTTAACTCTCCTGCGGACTGATTGATTGGTCCATAGCTGTTAGGTCGACCGCAGGGTAATCACGACCCATGATGCCACAGCTGACTGCAATGTAGTCAAATTAAATGATTGAAATTGAAACTACTTCAATATTTCACTTCAATGCAACAATGGAAAAATACGTTTCAACAAATAGTACATATTCCTCGATCATCCTATTAACAAAAAAACATAAAAGCATTACCATAAATTGAGCTACGATAAGATCTCTCTAACTTTAATAAAATTTAGAGACACGTATGCATGTGGAAAAAGACTTCTCTCCTGTGTCATATGGCGGGTAAGAAAGATCATGTAACATCTATGGAGCTTCTAGAGGAAATCTACAGTAGATTTCCTACAGCAAGGTTATTTCACTATAACTGAAACTCACTCCCCTCTTACTTCACTCCGACCCAAATTTTTCTGTGAGCTAGCAAGCTCAACAACTCTCTTCCAGACAGAGAGGGGAACTCATTAGATAGGCAGAGCAGCACAGAAACAATGTCTCGATTTGGCCAAAGGAACACTGAACAAGGCAGGTGTGTGTGTGTGTGTGTGTGTGTGTGTGTGTGTGTGTGTGCGTGGTGGGGGGGGGCGCGCGCGTGTGTGTATTTCCTGAGCCTCCCCTTAAACAAACCCTCCTTTTTGGCTTCTGTGTGACTAACACAGAATGAGACAATGTTTGTGGAGGAAAAGGGGTGATATTAGAATTTTCATGTCTGTAGAAAACTGTGTGAATCATGACAGTATGATTGAGTATTTGTGCATGTGTCTTCCTGTTAAGGCAAGAGAAACTCTCTGTCTCTGTCTCTCTCTCTCTCTCTCTGTGTCTCTCTCAGAAGTCCTACATAAAGACATACAAAGATATGAAATCACACACACAACACGTAACGTGCAAAACATGTGATTATATCTCTTTCCCTCTTTACACACACACACACACACACACACACACACACACACACACACACACACACACACACACACACACACACACACACACACACTTACTTCCAAGGCTAATTGAGTGGATTTCAGATACCACTCCCTCAAACTGATACCTGAGAGATCCCTAAACAAATTTGTCCAGCTTACACAAAGCTCTCCCCAACCTCTTTAGATCCAACGCCCCCCCCCCCTCACTCCCCCTCTTTCTCTTGCACTCTTCTTGCTCGTTAAAAGCCCAGGCGCTCCCGGGGACCTGGCCATTTACTCTTGCTAGCCCCACCTGTCAGGCAGCTACTGACGGAGATGAAGGGAGGAGAGAGAGGGAGAGAACTGAGGGAGAGCATAGTAGATGTGAGTCTGGGTGTGTGTGGCTGAGCATACGTATGTGCAGTATGTGTGTGTGTGTGTGTGTGTGTGTGTGTGTGTGTGTGTGTGTGTGTGTGTGTGTGTGTGTGTGTGTGTGTGTGTGTGTGTGTGTGTGTGTGTGTGTGTGTGTGTGTGGATGCCCATGTTTATGTACGTGTGTGTGTGTGCGTGTGTGGGAAGCTGTTTGCTTTAATTTGCTCTTCCTGGCCATGGCCCTGGGCTCTTAGTTTATTTTGATAAATTGAAGGGGAAGCCCCACTAATAAATCAGCGGCCATGATGAAGAAAAGCCTTAAATAGGATATTAAGATTTATATCAGAGACTCTGGTTATACGCTGACAAGTACACAATTGCCCCCTCTTCTCCCTGTCTCTCTCTCTCTCTCTCTGAGCTCCTTCTGACTCTTTCTCTCTCTCTCCTTCTGCCCCTCTCTCTCTCTCCTCCGCCTCTCTCTCTCTTTCTCTCTCTCGCGGTACCCTTCTCCTTCTCTCTATTGAAAAGGGTCTGTGTGTTTTCTGACGCTGCCATCAGGGCTTTTTTCTTATCAGGATTGTGTAAAGAAAAGGAGAGAAGAGCCATCGAGAACAGAGGGACTGGAGGACGGAGAGAAAGAGGGAGAGGGATATAGAGGGAAGGTCTGAGTAGAAAGGGGGAGATAGGGCAGGGGTTCTCAAAGTGGGTTCCGGGGGACCCCCAGGGGCCCTTAATTGAGGGGTTGTTCCCACCCAAATGAGTTAATTTAGCATCAAAATCAGTTTTAAGCACTTTAACCTGTTAAAGGAATTATCCTTATAACTCTATATGCATTGGCCTTTTGAAAATAGTCGATTTACAAGCTCGGCTTGTAGATCTGCTATTTTCAAAGAAATATTGAAATAGTGTGAACATTTTGAAACTTTTAAAAACATTTTAACAACACAAATCTTGTATGGGGGTCCCTGGTACAAAACATTTTCAGATGGAGGTCTGCGGCCAAATCAATATTAATGTGGGGGTCCTTGACATGAAAAGGTTTGAGAACCACTGAGACAGAGGAAGGACAGAGTAGAAAGGGGGAGACAGAGGGAAGGACAGAGTAGAAAAGGGGGAGATAGAGGAAGGACAGAGTAGAAAAGGGGAGACAGAGGAAGGACAGGGTAGAAAAGGGGGAGATAGAGGGAAGGACAGAGTAGAAAAGGGGAGACAGAGGGAAGGACAGAGTAGAAAAGGGGAGACAGAGGAAGGACAGAGTAGAAAAGGGGAGACAGAGGAAGGACAGAGTAGAAAAGGGGAGATAGAGGAAGGACAGAGTAGAAAAGGGGAGATAGAGGAAGGACAGAGTAGAAAGGGGAGATAGAGGGAAGGACAGAGTAGAAAAGGGGAGACAGAGGAAGGACAGAGTAGAAAAGGGGAGACAGAGGAAGGACAGAGTAGAAAAGGGGAGACAGAGGGAAGGACAGAGTAGAAAAGGGGAGACAGAGGGAAGGACAGAGTAGAAAGGGGGAGATAGAGGGAAGGACAGAGTAGAAAAGGGGAGACAGAGGAAGGACAGAGTAGAAAAGGGGAGATAGAGGAAGGACAGAGTAGAAAGATGGAGATAGAGGAAAGGACAGAGTAGAAAGATGGAGATAGAGGAAGGACAGAGTAGAAAAGGGGAGACAGAGGGAAGGACAGAGTAGAAAAGGGGAGACAGAGGGAAGGACAGAGTAGAAAGGGGGAAATAGAGGGAAGGGCAGAGTAGAAAAGGGGAAATAGAGGGAAGGGCAGAGTAGAAAAGGGGAAATAGAGGGAAGGGCAGAGTAGAAAAGGGGAAATAGAGGGAAGGGCAGAGTAGAAAAGGGGAAATAGAGGAAGGACAGAGTAGAAAGATGGAGATAGAGGAAAGGACAGAGTAGAAAGGGGGAGATAGAGGAAGGACAGAGTAGAAAGATGGAGACAGAGGAAAGGACAGAGTAGAAAGGGGGAGATATAGGACAGAGTAAAGCCAAGGGGTCTGCTTTGAGTTGTACTGTATATTGGCTCTGTGTGGAGCGTGAACGCTACACACAGAGCTTCATTACTCTCAGCACTGGGGATACCTGTGTGACAGGATGCAGCATGGTGAGTGCTGCTTGTGCATGTATGTGTGAGTGTGTGGACGTGAGAACAGCATCAATAGCAGGATACAAGATTGTATTTGTGTGCTTTGCTGTGTGTGTGTCTGGACCTGTGTACAGTACGTATTCTCATCCTTTAGGTCTACTGCGTGAACTTACACACACACACACACACACACACACGCACGAACCCACCCCCCTACACACACACACACACACACACACACTTATTTGCTCCAGAAGCGAGGCTGTAACCCCAGGTACCGCGCCCCACATACACAATAATTGCTTTTTCTCCCCACCACCCTCCCAACGGCATATCTGCTCTTTGTTCCTAACCACTCACATGCAAGAGATGAAATCTATTCTGAGTGAGTGTGCGCTCACATGCATCCCAGTAAATAAGTCTGTGTGTGTGTGTGTGTGTGTGTGTGTGTGTGTGTGTGTGTGTGTGTGTGTGTGTGTGTGTGTGTAGCACATGTGCTGTGCATGAGGGGGGTCAGAGTATGTGTGCATGTATGTCAGTGTGTTTGATAACGTGCCAGGATCCCCTCTCTGTAAACAATGCGGCTATTGAAAACGACGGCACACACAATCGGGAGTAATTACCGATTGGGGCGTTCGGCCGCCATTCCGTGGCGTTTCACATAAGAGTGTCTCCCGGTATCTGCTCTATTAGACTGTTGAGTAATGCTTTTAACTCCCGTTCCCCAATTAAACCCAGTGTACAATTGAACACTCAAAGTTGCGTTGCGTAATGATTACAATTAAGGGTCACACACAAAGCTGGGGGCTGCTTTCGGAGTCGCGGCGCGTGACGCTGGCAATTAATTGAAAATGCAAATATACACGCGCTGATGAATGAGAAGAGCGCTGGGTCGACACCGCGTGAAAAGACTATCCGCCACACTTCAGGAGGGCTGGGGGGGGGTGGGGTGGTGGGGGGGTGTAAGCAGGACGGACGCGCCTTGTATTCCTTCAGAGGAGAAATCAAACCAATTGGTTATGAAGCATCGCTGTGCTGCTGGGAGTGTGTGTTTGCTGAGGCCCTAGAGGCAGCCGACACTGATTAAACATCAACGCTCTCTCTGTTGTCTCTAAAAGATGGACCACGTATTTTTGGCTATTTGAAAATAGCAGATCTACACACTCTTACATTTGCAATTTTTTTGTGAGAACTACTGATTTAGATTTGAGTTTTTCTCATCTCATTATCTATGCTTACTAGAGTCTAGTGAGTATAAATAATGAGATGTGTCTAGTGACTAGACCATACCCGTCGGGGGATATGAGCACCCAAAGTATGATTTTGGGGACGCACGCGCTTGTTTCACGCACATGATTTGGCAACCCGGTCGCCAGCGACCACAAACGTGCATGCGCACGTACGTGGCTGCGCGTGCATGCGCACTTGGCCACGCATGTGCAGTAACGTCGAAAACTCCGGCCGTAGAGTTAAACAGAGGTTCGGAAAAAGGCTATTTAACGGCTCGAATTTGGGTAACGTGAAAAACGGGCGTCAGTGTTCCATGCACATGCTGATGGTCAATGGCTGTGTGCAAATACAGATCAATTGCTCCAGGCACTGAGGAGAACCGGGCAGAAGAGATTTTGGGGACGCACACACACACACAGAAGCACACACAGAGCAACAGATGCCAGACGCACACACAGAACCACAGAGCTTTGTAGAATATAGGATGATGATTGATGATTGATTGAGGCCTCTGTGTTTATGAGAGTCGCTATAGTAACAGTCAAACAGTAAAAAATAATAAATAAAAATATTATTTAGGCAATGACATGGACACCAGGTTGAAAGTGGTTCACATAATTATTTGTACAATCTTAGGGTATAGAATGTACCTCTGTCTGTAATGGGAAATGAGTGCACACAAAGTACTGATATTAAAAGTATTAAAAGTAAATTAAAAGATAATTCATAATTTGTATTGCAATAATAAAGTGTGGTTGTCACAAAATCCCAAGGCACACCATGGACTTGAACTCACGGCACGCCAATGTACCCCAGCACACCGTGTGGGAACCACTGCAGTAGGCCATGAATGTTCATCAACATTGACAAATCAAAAGCAACACATTATTCCACTCTGTTGCTTCATTAATCTATTAAGACCGCGAACGCATCTCTGTCATACTAGATTTCTTTGCTTATTCAAAAATAGCAGATCTACAAGCTCATAGCGTTGCACCGAGTGCCGCGCTATGAGCTTGTAGATCTGCTATTATTATTTTTTTATCTTGAACATTTGTGCAAATCTTTGAATGCATATATTTTTTAAAACATTTTTAACTCAAATCTTTGCTTCTGGGGGTCCCTGGAACAACATATTTTGATGGGGGTCCGCTGCCAAATACATATCATTTTGGTGGTCCTTGACACGAAAAAGTTTGAGAAACCACTGAGTGGTATAAGTTTTGGCTTTTTTTTTTTAAACTGTTAGGACATTTGTCAAATGTTCCTTTAAAAAGAATTGGAGATCTACAAGCTCATAGAGCGGCACTCAGTGCCAGGCTATGAGCTTGTATATCTGCTATTTTTGAATAGCCAAAGAAATCTAAAATGATGTTGCCGGATTGAATGGGTTAAAATAGCACTGACAAAAAATGGATATCCACATACATGCAAAAAAGGAAAAGAAGCTTAGTATTCATTGTCATAGAAAATCCATATGAAACATAATGAAATCAAACAAAGAGATTAAGCTGAGTAAAATCAACTGTCTTATGTGATTCTCACTGGAAGAGCACTGGTACACCGACTTGGTAGTCGGGTTATGGGGGGTGATGATAGCTGAATAAATTGATTTTAAATGTATTATGGCTCTAACACAAAACTGTTTTCCACATCACATTTGTTCTGGATTGCTGAATCGCTATAAGACCTTTTCACTAATTTTATGACTCTGTTTTACTGCCTGTTTGTGAAGGCAGACACTATAGTTGCTGCAAAAGTCATAATTTAACTACTATTTTTCTCCATTTTCAGCAAAGATAGATTGAGAAGTGTCTTTTGGGAATTTCTTCAGTTAAGGTATTCTCTTTTGGATGATTTACAGTATAATATATATGTTGGATATACAGTTGGACAGATCGGCGTGAAACTGTGCACACACAGTCCCTGGAGGCCAATTTTTCCACATCTGCCTGTTATAGCGCCACCAGGAGGCCAACTCCCCCACTAAACATTTTGCTCTTAATTGCTTTACTTGCATAGGTTGCGGTTGTCATACGTTTGTTTACATTTTGTCTTTAAAATGGGACAAACGTACAAGAATAACTGAGTCATTGTTAGCTAAAACGATGGGGTCTAATAATGGCGTGGCTTCAATGTGGAACTCAGACGTCAGTGGCCAGTCTAATGACATCAGTCATATCCACATTCAAGCAAAGTTTCAGTCTCCATCGACTTCCAGTATATAAAATACAAGTTCTCATTTTTTTCATTCATTTTCAATTCATTGGCCTACTAGCAGCATGCACAAGAACTCTGGCCCTGATCGGTCCACTGGTTATAGACTTAGCCATGGACAGGCAGACAGACAGACAGACAGACAGACAGACAGACAGACAGACAGACAGATGCTTGCACGTGTACACACACACACACACACACACACACACACAGACACACACACACACAGACGCACACGCGCACACACGCACACGCACCCGCACACGCACACAGACCCTCTTTGAAAAAAGGGTAATGAATGAATCACAGTATTTGAATTCCATTCACTAATCAAGCTTCATTCAAATCAAGCCGCACTTTAAAATGCATTAAAATTCAAAGACAAAAACCAACCGCACACTTTAACATTTACTGTAATAGCATTGCCTATCTCAAGCAATTTTCAAGTCTGTTCCCAGTCTTAAGACTGGTAAACCATCCCGGTCGCGTGAATTCACATTATCATGTGTCTTCTGCAGACCGGTCTTTTTTTGAAAAGTCTAACTTGGTCTAATTTATTAATTGCACAGTGAGGTTTAGCCATTGATTGATTAATTGATTGAATACTTTATTAACATGTTTGAGTAACAGTACGGCAGTACAGTAAAAAAAACAAAAGCTCTGCTAAAAGGATGAAAATGTTTTGAAAAAACATTCCGATTATTCTGGCCGGTAGATTTGCCTGACAGTCCCACATTTAGGCTGTAATGTCCAAATCGAGAGTCAACCTGTACTGGAAGAACGTTTATTATAATGCTTTTATCCATGTGAAAATTATAAATTGCGTAAAAAATTATGTTTTTTTCCCATGCCTTAAACGATGTACTGTTTCTCTCCGAAGAGACCTCGGGCAATCAAAGAGCTCCTGTTCTATGAAAGATGTCTTGTTTATTATCTCTGTTGGAAAAGGAGTACGACTGTCTCCAGATAAAATGCCCTCTTGTAACCTTTTAATGAACTAACATTTCCTCACATTCAAGGATGTGGCCTGTACAATATGATTACAATAGTAGGCTATTTCTATCTGCATAGTATGCAGTATGCAGCTGTACAACACAAATCTTCATTTATTAACTTTTATAGCAATACTGTATATAATGTCACATGTTTCAGTTCTTAAATTAGCCATTCATTATGTTCTGGGCCATTAGGGCCATTAATTATGTTCTTAGATGGTGATCTAATGGCTCAGAAAAATATCGTCCCAATGCCAACCCCTGTACGTCTTGTACCTATATTTAAAGATGCAGTTAGTCAGTGATGTTTTTTTGTTACAATAAATGTTAAATAGCTCTATATTCTGATGTTAATCATTGCTATGGACTAGAGTGTTTGTTCGGTAACAGAAGTCTCCCTGTCTCTCCAGCTCTTTAGTAAACAGAAAATATATATATTTTTTTCCAGGTTGGGATACCAATTTTATCAAATCAGGAGAGAGCGCTCATACAGGATACAGGATAAACAAATGAAATTGGAAGTGATGACACAAAGAAATGAGCAGACAAAATTGGAACTGGAACGCTAAAATTGAAGCTGATAAATGAGCACTCTCTCCTGATTGGATGAAATTGGCAAACCGTCTGAAAATGTACTGTATTTTCTGTTTATTAAAGAGCTGGAGAGACGGGGAGAGACCCCTGTTATTGAACTATATAGCAATGATTACTATGTGCATATAGAGCTCTAACTTTTTCACAAAAAAAAATATTTTGTTTTAACCATGAAATATCACTTACACTACCTTTAACTTTCATTTTATAATGGAAGACAGTGGGACTATATAGGGCTGAAACCTTGATCAATGGAAAACAATGGCTTGCTGGAAGGTAGGAAAACTGTTACTTCACTGTACTTGATTCATGGATCAAATGTTACACAAAGCACTTGAATACCTTGTTTGGAGGTACATTTAAACCCCCTCTCTCTAACTGTAGCCTCTGCAATTTGATAGTACAGTGCGATTTTTTGTCTTTTTTCCAATCAATTGTTCAGCCTTAATTCCATACGTATAGTGTCTTTGTCTTGTTCAGATTTATGTGTGTGTGTGTGTGTGTGTGTGTGTGTGTGTGTGTGTGTGTGTGTGTGCGTGCGTGCGTGCATGCGTGCGTGCGAGATGGGGAAATGAAAGAGATACATTTTGTCCATGAATAAGTTGATCCCTATGCAATGACAATGCAGTGCCACTGTACCAGTGTTAATTGGTTTGCCTTGGCAGAGGGCAGCTGGTTGAGGCTGGCAAAGACAGCCCTGTCACCTGGCCCGTGCCAACTCTGCTGCATGGCAGAGCGTTGGCAGAGGGTCTCCCTGAACACAGTAGCATCTAGCATGTGAGAAAGTCTTGGGCAACCCCAAGGTCTCTGGAACAAAAAGGCACTTGACTACACCACCACACTCCATCAATAATATCTCTGTTCACTACTGACAGAGATAGAGACAGATATTCTGGTACTACATAATGTGAATTAAAGCCTGAGCCAGTGTAACGTACACTGAAAATAGCAGATCTACAAGCTCACAAAGTGTCGCATCATGACACCTTGATGAGCTGCTATTTTCCAAAATATAGGAACACACACTCATGTCCAGTGGTGTAACGTACTGTACTTAAGTACACTTTTGAGGTATTTTTGTTTTACTTTAGTGGAGTATTGCCAATTTTCAATACTTTTACTTCTACTCCACTATATCTCTTGAGGAAAATATTGTACTTTTACTCCACTACAATTATTTGACACAACGCGTCGCATCGCAACACGTTGTGAGCTTGTAGATCTGCTATTTAAGACGAAGGCTCTACGTCCTCCTGGTGGGGGCTCCTCACTGGTGAGTCGGTAGGATACAACAACAGTGAATTTGTGTGGGGAGGAATCAATTGGTATAGCGACTACATTTGGTCGAAAAAGGGGTAAAAAACATTATTGGCTACTCTAAAAAAAACTATAATAATAATAAAAAAAGAACTATGCATGCACACACAAACACACACACACACACACACACACACACGCACACGTGCGCTCACACGCACAAACACGTTCCTCACATGCATCATACCGTACGTGCAAACGCGGGTGTGGCAGCGACACATGAGGGGATGAAGTTGTCAGATCCACTCACTTGGCGGGGCCGTGGGCCCCTCTCTCTCGGCTGGCTGCTGCTCGTTAACATGTTAATTAGCCCGGCCCGCTCCTCCTGCGCGGTAATTACTCTCAGCTAGGGGCAGGGCTTTGGTTAGGGGCCACCGCTCACAGGATGGAAGGCGTGTAAGGTTGGCATGGGGTTAGGTGGCATGTGGACGTTGCACATTGGATATAATAAGAGCAGAATATAGAATGCATTTTTTTTATCTCTAGTCGTATATTAGGTCAACATATATTTTTTCTTCTTTCTATTTTCCAAAGTTGTTGGAAGAGTTGTCACTGGATGGAGAATAGAACAGGAATAGAATAGACTCTTTTCACAGCAGACATTCTGTAAATACAGCTGACGGTATAATAAACATGAATTGCGGGTGTGTTTCATTTTGGTATAATTTGCCAGCATGTTCTTCAGCTCCTGTACAGTTCAACATGCTGGCACATCTCAATGAAACACAGACAAATCTACTATACGTTATTACCTTCGGCTGCGTTTTCCCATTACAATGGTTTATCACATAAACCCTATATAATTTGGGGAATGACAATTATAGCGGAAACAGCTGTACACACACGCACACACACGCACACGCACACACACACACATTTTTATAAAGTTTTATAAAGATTTTTGCCTATTATGTAGTGATGGTATTGGCAAGAACCTCATGATACGATACGTATCACGATACTTGGGTCACGATACGATTGTATCACGATATATTGCGCTGCGATACATATTGCGATATATTGCTTTATATATTGCCATATATTGCGACACATATTGCTAAATCGATATATTATTTAAATCGAGATGAATCACTGAAGGCAAACTAGCAATAGTACAGCGACATCTAGAGGAGCAGCATGTCATGACCGGACTTCTACCATTGGTTTCTATGCATGGGAACAGAGTTTTTTTTCTCCAAAAGTATCGCGATACTACTGTATGGCCTGGAGTATCAATACAGTATTGGGAAATAAAATATTGCGATATATTGCCAATGTCATATCGATTATATTACCCATCTCTACTATTATGACATGCCCTTCTCCCAAGTGGATAATAAGGGCTAATATAAATAAAGCCGAGTTGGGTTGAGAAAAGATTTATCTAGAAAGGACAGAGAATCATTTACATAATCTGGGAGAAGCAGAGTGCAGGGGGCTGCAATAGGGCCAGGAGGAGTCTAATGAATAGCAACAACATAAATTACTATTATGCAGAACAACATGGTTAATGGACAACAGGAGGAGGTGTATATTGTTGATGGTGGTGGTGGGGTGCTCTACGCTGCCAGCCCGGTACGCCTCCCTCTCTCTTTCGGTCTCTCCATCCATCCTTCCCACAGGAAGCAGCCGGCTCATTTTTGCCTGCATGTGTGTCTGACAGGGCAGATTAAGAGCGGTTTGTTTTATAGGCGGTAGGCTAATTGAGTTGAGCTAGATTGCCGTCACTCGCTCGGCTCTTTCTATTGAAGATTACATATTTTCCTTTTCATATCTCAGCACTGCAGCCCGACCCGAGCCATCTATCTCCATTCCTCCAGCTCCCTTCTTCCGTTTTTACTTCCTCCTCCTCGTACAACTGGCTTTAGCCCCCCCCCCCGTCTAATTAGAGCTTCTCTTCCATCACTCTCTCTCTCTCTCTCTCTTTTTCACCACTATGTTCTCGCCCCAGAGACCTTGCCTCACCATCTCTCTCTCTCTGACCCTCTCCTCCTCATTATCTCCTCCTCTCTCTTTGTCTTCCTTCTCCTCCTCCTCCTATAGTTTCTTCTCCCCCACCACCACCGGTCGGTCTATCGTTCACCTTCTCTCCATCTCTCTCGTCATTTACTCCACCAACCCCTGCCCAGTGGTGGAAAAAGTACTCAAATGTTTTACTTAAGTAAAAGTATCAATACTGCAATGTAGAAGTACTCGGTTACAAGTAAATGTCCGGAATTCAACATTTACTTGAGTAAAAGTACGAAAGTATTGGTATCAAAATGTGCTTAAGTACCAAAAGTTAAAGTACTATACTAAAATGTTTGAAAATAGCAGATCTACAAGCTCACAACCCGTCGCGATGTGATGCGTTGTGAGCTTGTAGATCGGCTATTTTCAAATAGCCTATGTATAAAATAAAGTGGTTAATGTATGCTTCATAATGTAATAATTTATATCTGCAAAGTGACTAGTAACTAAAGTAAAAGTATTGACAATTGGAAATATTCCACTAAAGTAAAAGTACCTCCAAATGGTACTCAAGTACAGTACTTGAGTAAATGTACTTAGTTACTTTCCACCACTGTCTCTCTGTCATTACTCCACCAACCCCTGCCTATAGTCCATCCCCTCTCTCACTACAGCACATGCCCACAGACCCTCCCCTCCCTCCATCCCCTCTCTTCCCTGTCTCCTCGCCCCCTCAATGAGTTAATTAGGCTCATCTCTGGCACCCTCTTGCCAAAGCCTGTGCCCAGAGGGGCAGCTGTGGTATTCTGCAGCATGATTGGGGACTCTATTTTTAGAGGAACAACAGAGAAGATGAGAGGCAGAGAGAAGAGGGGGAAAAGACAGCTGAAGGTCATTGTGGGAACGCTCTATACGTCGCACACTGACTGTCATGACACTCACTGTGTCATATATATAGTATCAATGCAAAATAGAAATTGCGCAAAAGGGCTTGTGAAGGGTATAGCTAGCTGTAACTTTTATTGTTTATTGATCATTGTTTATTGGCCACCATAACATGTCCCATGCCTTTAATTCGTTAAGACCTGAGGCCGATTCTACAAATGTCGTCTGTTTTTTGAAAAAACTATATGTTGCTATAATATCAGTGGTTCTCAAACTTTTTCATGTCAAGGACCCCCCAAAATTATATGTATTTGGCCTCCTATTTTGTTCCAGGAAGCCTCAGAAGCAAAGATTTGAGTTAAAAATGTTTGCTTTAAAAACATAATATATATTCAAAGATTTGCACAAATTTTCAAGATTAAAAAAAAATAGCAGATCTACAAGCTCATAGCGTGGCAGCCTCGCTATGAGCTTGTATATCTGCTATTTTTGAATAGCCAAAGTATACAATTATGGTTTAAGTGGTTACACACTTTACACAGGTTAAGCTGTTTGTGCTACTGTACTTCCTGGGAGTGTCAAGCAGAGCTCGGTATCCTTACGTAAAAGGAATGCCATTGACACCAGCTACGGTTACCATCCAAGGAAACTACTGAATAAGAGAGGTGCATTTTATAATGGAAGGTGGATTTGTTACAAATGCATCACAAATGGAATGGAAGTTATTCAATTTGATGACCCAGAGTATTAGAAAATAGTGGATGAGAGAGGTTACAGAGTATTGTAGAATGAAACAGCTTTGTCACAAAATGAGAGAGCTGCAAATTTTGAGCAAAAAAAATCATTTGTCAGGTTTTTTTTAAAGATTTAATTTAGGCATTTTCATGCTTTATTCAGATAGTTAGAGTGAGAGATGAGACAGGAAACAAGGAGAGAGACATGGGGAAGGACATACTGTACCGCAAAGAACCTTAGGTCGGATTAAAACCCGGGCCAGGTGTACAAGGACTATAGAGCTTTAATGGTATGCGCTCTACCAGGCCAGTTGTCAGTTTAAAATGAACCTCTTCAGTTATGAATATGAATAGAAGACATATGTTCTATATGTCTGTCCTTCACATATCTCAAAAACTGTTCATCCAAGTCAAACTTGGCAGGTGTACAGCTGAGGACCCAAGGGATTGCACTGCAGTGTGTGAAGTGGATCAGATGAGTGGTTCTCTGGAACTCGCGCCGCTCTGGAAAGGACACGTGTCTCTCACAAACTGCTCATCGAATCGACTACACACTTGGTGGGTGTACTGCTGGAGGACCCACGGAAGTGTAGTGTTGAGTTTGAAGTCAGTCAGATGGGCGTTCTCCAGAACTAATAAACCATGGAAATTAGAATTTTGCTCTTAAATCAATCTTTTCTCCAGAGAATATTTTCGACTCGACATCTCAAATTGATCCACGCTTTAAAATGCATTATTGACAAAAAATAATTACCATAGTCTCTTCAAGTTAAAAGAATCCTCCTGGATCAATGGGAAAGTACTAAATAAAAAACATATGAGCACTGGAAGAAAATCCCATTGGTAAAAATCCTCAGTCAACATGTTTCTACCACACAGATCCTCATCAGTATGTTTTGGAAAATAATGTCAAGTATACTTGACACAGTATGGTCCTTTAACCCAATAAAACCGGGAAAGCATTTTAGATTTTAGCGTTGACTATTCAAAAATAGCAGATGTACAAGCTCACAGCGAGCGCCAAAGATCACAGGGAGGGCTTAAGTAGGTAGTCCAATTTTGCATCGAAACAGCCCCCCCCCCCCTGTGTACGAAGGGGGGGGGCTCCAAGGAAATAAGGTTGGGAAACACTGCTGTGAAATTGGACGAACCTTTTTCTCCCTCCTATTTTCTCCAAGGGTGGCATGGTTCATTCTTCCTCTCTAGGATACTTTGAACACAGGGAATGAGAAGGGCGTAAACATGGCTGTACCATATATACACTGCAGCAACAGATGGAGCAACAGTAATGTTCTAGATAGAGTACCGGTTGACCATCACAGTAGGACAGGCAATGTCAGGATCTTTAGTCAAACACTGGAACTGCATGCACCAGTCTCTGTATGTGGTCCGTATGGTACCCATTCAAGCAGAGGTATTTCTTACTTTACTGGAGTATTTCCAATTTTCCAACTTTTACTTCTTCTCCACTACATCTCAGAGGCAAATATTGTACTTTTACTCCACTACAATTATTTGAAAACTTTAGTTACTAGTTACTTTGCAGATATAAATTATTATATTATAAAACATACATTAACCACTTTAGCCCTATTTTATACATAGTCTATTTGAAAATAGCAGATCTACAAGCTCACAACACGTCGCATCGTGATGCGTTGTGAGCTTGTACTGCAGATCTGCTATTTTCAAAAAAAATTGTACTTTCACTTTTGGTACTTGAAGTATATTTTGATGCCAATACTTTTGTACTTTTACTCAAGTAAGATTTTTGAACACAGGCCTTTTACTTGTAACAGAGTATTCTTATATTGTGGTATTGCTACTTTTACTTAAGTAAAATATATGAGTACTTCACTCAACTTGTATGATAAACAGGGCGATGCTTGCAAAACCATTTTCATAGCATGCTGAATGAAGTACTGTTATTCTGTCATATTTATTCATTTGTTGTTTTTTGCAACAAATACACCTGAAAGCAGGATTTATTTCATCCCCAAGTCATGTTCTTTTCGTACGGCCGACCACTGTTTAATGCATTAAAGGAGAATTTCGCCCCAGGCCTTTTCTTACCTTTATTTGAGGTTGGTAACTCCCCATAAGAGTGGTCCAGGAGCCCAAATTCATAACAAGCGATGTTGTCCATTTTGGAGACCGACCCCCACCGCAGGGAAGACACTGCAGTATTATAATCACACGAGAGCCACCGTAGTGTTGTCAAAGTAGCTTTTGCTGAAATCACGTTTTGAAATCTCGTCTCGCGAGACATCCCGAAGACCGGCTACCCCAATAGTACTCGGACGAGATTTCAAACATGATTTCAGCAAAAGCTACTTTGACAACACTATGGTGACTTCCCTGAAGTCCTACATGACACATATATACGTGAAAAAGGTATTTTTGAGCGATATAAATAAGCGGATTACACCACCACAGTATACTCCCATTTCGGAACTGCGGTGGGGGTCCGCCAAAATGGACAACATCGCTCGTTATGAATTTGGGCTCTTATGGGGAGTTAACAACCTCAAATAAAGGTAAGAAAAAGCCTCGGGCATGAATAAGGGGACAGCTTTGGTATGATTCAATGATGACACACAACACACAGTTACAAAACAGTATGCTGCAGCTGCGTACATGCGTCACACGTCAAGTTGACCAGGGTCACTTTGCTTTACTTTGATAATAAGCCAACCACCGACAGTACTTTAACAAACAGGTCCATGAGGCGAACACGCCTAATTACATATAAATAGAGCGCCGGGGAGCAGAGCAGACAGTAGCTGTGAGGGAGAAACCCAGCAGGAGTTAATTTTCTCCCACTAATAAACAAAGCAATCACTGACAGTCGGAGACACAATTATGAAGTAATTACGCAAAAAATAACAGGTTTTTCCTCTCCACCTTTCACGGCTGTTTCACATGGGTGACCCCACAGATTTACAACGTCCCCCATTAGCCCCCCCCGTCCCCCCTCCCCAAAATGGCTATCCCACTGAGTTTAGCCTCACTGCCTATGAACATGCACACACACACACACACGCTTACGATTACACAACGTGTATTGTAAGTATATATTTATTACATGTACACACGGATGAAATATGCAAATGATTTTCTTGTGGCGGATTGTACATGCATGTGCTCGCTCGCACGCGCGTGCACGTGCGCAAGCATGCACACACACACACGCGCGCGCGCGTACAATTATGCACCCCTCCGCCCTCCCCCAGCTCTTCTTAATTAGCAGCCAAACCGTCTCATGGCAACGAGCTCGTCAATCTCCCTCTACGTAACAGAGCACTAATTAACAGATTTAAATGGGACTGTGTAGTGGCATGACACACAACACAGATCCTCGCCCCTGCTGTCTCTCCCTCCTCCTCCGCCTCTCTCTCTCTTTCTGCATTTATCCTTCGCTCCCTTCTTCTTCATGCTGGTCCCACTTCTATCTCTCTCTCTCTCTCTCCATCCATCTCCGCCACCCTCGCTGACCCGGCTGATTACCTGCTATCGTTGGCCCAGACGGCCTATCCTTGTCCATGCCAACTGGCGAGCTGCCGTGTGCCCCCCGTGCCCCACATGGCAAAGCTGGCATGATGGGCACTACTAGAGCACGTTTCACACAACACGGTCATTACAATCGGGGGCAGGTCTACAGGGAGTGGTCTATGTTAAACATGCAAATGAGAGCGATGTGGAATGTGTCACGGAGCGAGAGAGGGAGAGAGAGAGAGAGAGAGAGGGTAGTGTGTGCACTGAGTCTGAAAACATCTGACTGTAGTGAAATGTATGCAAAAATCCAAGAGCGTCGTGAGGAATGAAAAAAAGTATTTCTGATGGAAAGGCATACAACAAGACAACATCTGTCAGTCAAATTTGATTTCCCAGCACGTCCGACTAGTTCTTGCTTCAATCTTGGGGGTGTA
>NC_137604.1:51112827-51170327 GCF_963280865.1 Gymnoscopelus braueri | reverse complement strand
CTTTAAAAGCAGCACCTGCCTGTTACTTTCAAACAGCGCCATTAGCCCCCCCCCCTTTTTCAACCATCTCCAACTATTTCCCTTTCTGTTATCCGTCAGCATCCACCTTTCCTCCAACTATGACTCTTTCCACGTTTTTCTCTCTTTTTCTCGATCTTTCTGCCGTGCTCCATGCCCACTCCACCATTCTTTTCTCTCTCTCTCTCTCTCTCTCTCTCTCTCTCTCTCTCTCTCTCTCTCTCTCTCTCTCTCTCTCTCTCTCTCTCTCTCTCTCTCTCTCTCTCTCTCTCTCTCTCTCTCTCTCTCTCTCTCTCTCTCTCTCTCTCTCTCTCTCTCTCTCTCTCTCTCTCTCTCTCTCTCTCTCTGCAGGGCGCTGGCTGATGGATGTGGTGGCTGAATGCGTTGCCATGGTGCTAGTACCCGATCATGAGCGTTCTGCAGCAGGCAGGAGGCTAAAGCCAGCCGCAGCCTGCCAATGGGAAAACACAGAGACTGTGGGGAGCTCTCATTCCACTAACACACAAACAGACACATGCACGCGCACGCGCACACACACACACAAAACCTTAAACAAAACCACACAGGCATGCTCGCATCTAAGCACAAGCACATACACAGTCAGGCACACACACAATCAATCTCTCTCCCTCTCTCACACAAACACAACCTTAAACAAAACCACACAGGCATGCTTTAATCTAAGCAGAAGCACACGCGCACACACACACACACACACACACACACACACACACACACACACACACACACTTTCCATTGGACAGAATTAAATCTCGCTGCTTGCAGACACGCGGTGTGGTTGAATTATTTATGGCCGCCCGTCTCTAGGCCAGGCCGTAATAAAGTTATGGCCGCGACTAATTTGCAGTTTGATGAGGTGGGCTTTTAGCAGTGGATCCTGGGCCAACATTAAGTACATATTGTTTTTACTGATTTGATTACCTTTTCATTGTTATTGTTATTAATGTACTGGGTGTGTGTGTGTGCATAGGGGCTGTACGGAGAGAGAGGAGCTCGCCCCCTATCCACGGCTTGCATGCGTAACGCAATACAAAAGAGAGCTATAGCAAAAGGAGGGAGACAGACAGAGCCCAAACTGAATAAGCAGTATGTGGGGAGCCATCCTCACTTTGAAAATCCAATAAAAGTGGCAGCTCAACACCTTTTATAGAAACCTGGAGGCAATCTGCTTCTAAATACATAAGCCTCAGCCGTGAATCAGCCGCGAATTGGACTTCTGCCATGTGCCTGCTCTGGCTCTCCCGCACGACCACACACACACACACACACACACACACACATTATGTGCGAGCATTCAAAGAGACACACACACACACACAAGACACACCACACACACACACACACACACACACACACAATGTGCGAGCATTCAAAGACACACCACACACACACACACACACACACTATATCTATAAGGGCCTATAGAGTAGTATTAGAGCAGGTAAGCTGATGTAGGCACTCACTGATAGTACATTAAGGGTGAAGTGGGAAGCTTTACAGTAATGGGATGATAGCATTGGGAATAACAGATAGTGATTTGTGATATTGCCCGGGCTACACACAAAATTCAATTTCCCGCAATTTCACAAGGAAGCCTCACTTTGCCCACCAAACACGCCGCACGGTAAACACGGGGGATAATGTGATGTCGGGGCTGTTGGGCTGTAAAATAAGGACTTTCACAAGCCATTAAAAGGTTTAAGCCCTATAAAAATGTTATAGCGATTAAAATACAAGGAGAAGAAGCTTATATACAACACCTTCTATACTCACGAGCCATAATATCTCACACATGGAGCTAAACGGGAAACGAGACGCAGTGCGCTATAGACCAGTCCCGGCTACATGATAATCCCTTGATTAATGACACCCTGCATATTTAATGCTTAATATGGAGAACAGGAGCTGACAAGCCAAACAATTAGGTCAATTACCGCATGACAACTGTGTTGTGTTGGGTTAATTGCTGGAATCTTCCATGGTGTGGGACACATCCATTCGAGGGGCCAATGGCACGTGACAAACGTACATGCAAATGAGCCTCACCTATATACGGTAGTACGGAAAGAACGCAGCTGTACGGGGGGGATACGTTGCACTTTGCGTTAACAAGAGTTTATGTGCACTTCACGGCACTTTCACTCACTATAGAAATAGCAAAAATTACTGTTCTTTTTTGCAACGTTACATGCCCGCACTTCATGCATGTGCAGGCACTGTGCCTCCATCCTAGCTATGCTGCCTTCGTATGAATAGATAAAAATCACACCCAGTGTGAAGTGGGCGGTGTGGTCATCACAGTGGTCATCATAGTGATGGAAGCTCACTTCAAAAAAAATATGGATTTTTTGAAGAGCATAATCCTATTTATAGGTTATTAATGTCATCATGTGTCTCGCTAGCCAATCACAGTGCTGAATAGAGTCAGCCAATAGAGTCAGCCAATCACAGTACAGCTAGGGGTGTACTAATGAGCCAATCACAATACAGCTAATGAGGTGTCCCAACCCCACTTATAGGGGCGGCTACACCGCCCAAAAATAAATATTTAAAGACTTGAAATAGACACAGAAAGCGCGAGGAAATACAGAGAGATTGATTGAGAGATTGAAAGAGAAAGGAGAGAGCGAGAGAGCGAGAGAGAGAGGGAGAGAGAAGGGGAGAAAGCGAGTGAGTGTGCTTATGTGTGCTTTAAATGTGTGTTTTCAATATGAGTAATAACCGTCCTCTGGAGTGATGTGTTGGTATGCTGCAGGCTTTCAGGCCACTATTCAACTAATGAGACCAAATAAGCAGGGAAGTAGAGGACAGAATGGGGGGGGGGGTCTTCCCCCTGGTCTTGGAATGTGAAAAAATCTAATCTTGGCTCCAATGTGTATCTCAGACTTCACATGGCCAGCCTGTGACGTCAATGATCTATGACGTCTACGATAACTCCTAATGCCAGATTTACACTTGGTTCCTAATGCCAGATTTACACTTGGTTGTGCACCCTGTCACACACCCAAAATAGATAATAATTTGTAACCACTTTATCAATTTATATGTTGGCTATTCAAAAATTGCACATCTACAAGTTCACAGCTTGTACAGTACATCTGTTATTTTTGAAAAAATATTAGTTTCTAACATAAATCTTCTCTTCTGGGGGTCCCTGGCACAAAAACCTTTCAGATGGGGGTCCGCGGCCATATACCTATCAATTTGGGGGTCCTTGACATGAAAAGGTTTGAGAAACACTGGTCTATGACATATCTGGGACTCCAAATTTGGGAAAGGTTTCGGCCTTCAACAGAGCCCCATTGACTTCCATTATAAAATTTAAGTTATATAATTATATAATAATTGTACTTCTGTGACCTACTGGCATTGTCCACAAGACATCTGGTGCTGATCGGTCCAGCGGTTTGCAGGATCAGCTCCGGACACACAGACAGACAGACAGACAGACAGACAGACAAACTCACAGACACAGACCAACCCTAAGTGGCTAGACCTCTACAACAAGGACATATGAAATGACCCTGACACACAAACACCCACATTAGGAGATTAAATCTTTGCGTGTGTGCATGCATGCGTGTGTCTCTTAATGGAGGACCTGCCAGTGGGCCGGCGGACCACGTCGTCATGCTCATGTCCCCATGACTCATCCATAACCATATAAGGAGTTCCCGATGCAGCTATACGTCCAAATATGGAGCGTGTTGTCTAACCTTAATGTGTCGTCATGGCATCAGCCGCAAACAAATCGGTCAGCTCCATATATGGGTTCATATACTGCCTCATACCCATATATGGGTATGGGGCATACCCATATATGGGCATAAACTGATGACATCAGTGATCTCCATAATATGGGCATAAAAAGGACAAGGACTGATGCATACAGAGATCTCAATATATGGGCAAATTGGTTCCCGAATCTCTAATACAGTATATTGGCATAAAAGGGACACAGACAGACGGGTACAACAGGTATTCTGACAACGGGAACAATGGGTGGGTATTGCATAACCGGGTGGGGCATGAATTCCCCACTTGCATCGTTCCCAGAAAGGCTGGTGCCCAATGGGCACCAGTCTACTTCAAATCAAAACATTGTGAGAAAATGTACACTGTGCCAACAGGGCAGCTCCAAAACATTTATAATAATGCCAACCTAATAGAAATTCATTGCAGTCGCTGATTGCAGCAGTTAACGATTCAGCACATTCTTTTTTTTACCACTTTCAATGTACAAGCTCACAACGATCTGATATTTTCTGGCTAAAACGGCAAAAGCACAGTCAGTTGATTTTAGGATGGAACGAAGGTACGAGGCCGTGGTCAGTGGTCTCACTGTGGGGTGGGGGCTGGAGGTGGGGAGGGGGGCGGAGGGGAGAGGAGAGGAGAGGAGAGGAGAGGAGAGGAGAGGAGAGGAGAGGAGAGGAGAGGAGAGGAGAGGAGAGGAGAGGAGAGCAGGGCTCTTAGTGTGTCAGGGGCTTGTGGAGACCCATTAATTAATCAAAACCAGAACACTTAAGCTGAGCACAACCACTCCATGAGCCTCATCATGCCATCGCTCTCTCTCTCTCTACCTCCCTTACTCTCACTCTCTCTCCCTGTAGACATGTATGCAGGCCTACTCTTCTATACAGGTGTATGTACAGTATACACTGTGACACTATATCACCTTAAAGACAGACACATTTACCGTAAAATACTCTCTTTTACACTCTCTTCCTCTCCTTCTCTACGGAGCAAATACGGCGCGCACAAACACACACACACACAAACCCACACACACACACACACACACACACACACACACACACACACACACACACACACACACACACACACACACACACACACACACACACACACACACACACACACACACACACACACACACACACACACACACACACACACACACACACACACACACAACACACTGTGTGTTTGGAGTGAGCCTCGGTGTGGGAGCAAATGAGGGTGGCGGAGGTTATTTCCATAATCACTTAGCAGAGCTTTGCGCCCAACACCCCCCCCCCCCCCCCCCGCCTCACCCCCCCCCGAATGACGCGCTTTAATCAAAGCGGACGCGGGAGCCAGAGCTCCTATAAATGGCCCTGGAGCACCTTTGAAACACATTGACACCGGTGTCGCGCTGCAAAAAGGACATGCTTTTCATCCCCTTAAATGGCTTGTAAAAGGGCTCCATTGACTACACAAGCAGCCGCAGCCACGGCCCTGCCTCCTCGCTCTGGGCTCCCTCTCTCTGGTTTTAACCAAGTGAGCGTGTCAACGATACGAGCACAGCATAGTCTATACACTATCCTGTGTTTCGGACGTTTTTCGTGTTTCTGTACAGGGGGCAGAGCCGTCTACAGCAGGGGATCCCAAACCTATATTTAAATGGAAGTCAAGGGAAGCCGTGCCTAAATATGGAGTCAGGGCCCGTGTCCACAGAGAACGGCGCTGTGGGTATCATCATGTCCATAGCACTGACATACAGCTTTTATTAACACCCGCAACGTTCAAACCAACTGTATCAACCATTGCTGATGTATGTTATTAGCACAAAAAGCTTAGCTGAAACAAAGTAAACAAGGGCTTCTCGTGGCTGTGGTAACGATTCAACGTCGGCTCGTAAATTACCGGGTCATCACACACTGCCAGGATGACCAAAAGAGCAGCGCTCCTCTCCAAGTTTCCAGCTTGAAGCACCCAGGGTGCTGCGCCAAAAACGGCGGGCTTCAGGAGGAGCGCTGAAGGGATATATGCTCGGGCGCTGCATGGAAAGAAGAGCGCACCAGCGCGTCTTTAGAAATGCATGGCAGACTGGCGCTGCCCGCTCAAAAGGCGCTCTCTGTGGACACGGCCCCTCATATACGTCATAGATCATTGGTTCTCCCAGGGGTCCCCCTTGGGGGGGTTCTAGGGGGTCCCCAGCTAAAGTAGTTAATGTACAGTAGGTGGCCAGTGACTTTGACCAGTTTCACTTTCAAAACCTTTGCATCATGCATGTCACACAAACAGAATGTGATGCGTTTTGTTGATATTGTTGAACACGTTTGTTCATCTAGAGTCCTATCCACAAATCCACCATTTAACATTATCAAAAGCATTTCCTGAAAAGTAACAGATTTTGGACATAATGAGGTCTCCACCCGACAAAGACGATGTGTCATACACTGGCCTTGAAGACAGAGATCCACAAGGGAGCCACGCCGCTCTTAGACCTCGTCTTGTTTTTATTTCATAGCGATGGAGTGCCACATCACGGCAAATATTTACGAATCCTTGAGCTGCAGCTTTTATGATGGTTTTGGAAATTGAGATGGGCAACAGTTCTAAAGCAGAACAGCAGCATAGCAAGAGAGAGAGAGAGAGAGAAAGAGAGAGTGAAATGTTATTATAGTGATGTGAAATTCAAGGGCATCACTCCTACACTTTCTTTGGAGGAGGGACACTGCAACACCCACACCGTTACAATGACACACACACACACACACACACACACACACACACACACACGTAAACTCAATCAGACATCAACCACTTAAACATAAGCTTAAGCCCTATTTCATACTTAGGTTATTCAAACATATCCGATCTACAAGCTTGTAGATCTGCTATTTTTTAAATAGTTTGAGGTAAGGTAAGATGCATAAAAACATGGTGCGCACACACGCACACACTATAACCATGGCGATATGAAGGCTGTCATCCCTCAAGAGGTATTGCCTGTCCTTGTTAGAAAGTCCTAATCCAGTTGGTTCTGCTGTCTATTCTCCTGGTAGCGGCCCTACAATACCACACTAATGGGTCCAGATAGCTGACACACACACACACACACACACACACACACACACACACACACACACACACACACACACACACACACACACACACACACACACACACACACACACACACACACACACACACACACACACACACACACACACACACACACACACACACACACACACACTCCAAAAGAGAGAGAGAGACAGAGTGAAAGAGAGAGAGTGCAAGAGAGAGAGAGAGAGAGAGAGAGAGAGATGCCAGCAGTCCATTAGCCTAGGTGTCTTTCTCAAAAATATGAAGAGACCCTTACGTCCCCTGGGTTCCATTTGTATACTCTCAGAGTTAAATAAACAGTGAGGATTGTACTGTGTACAGCAGGCATATTCAAGTAGATTAGGCAGGGGGCCACAATTGTAAAAATGACTTGAAATAGGGGGGCCTTGACATGAAAGAACCACTAGCAACATTCGTTGGATTTAGAAGACATTTTGTAGAATCCCCAGAAGCAAAGATTTGAGTTACAAATGTTCGCTTTAAAAATATATATGGATATTCAAACTAAAGATTTGCACAAAATGTTACGATTTTTCCACACAAATAAAGCAAGCTACAAGCTCGTAGATCTGTTATTTTTGAATAGCCCAAAGAAATCTAAAGTAACACAGATGTGTTCCCGGATTTAATGGGTTAAGACAAGAGGAAGTAGATATTTCAGTGTGTTCTGTGCACGGGTCCTGGCATGGAGGCATCTTTGTGAGAAGAGTATTGGAGGCAGGCTGGCAAGGTGAAGTGTTGACATGTTCGTATGAATGAAAGGTTTTTGTTTTGAGCACCCGGGTGATAAGAGCACAAGCTCTTATGATGTGTTTGAAGTGGATGAAGATGGAACAATTGGAAGATGGACTAACACATACAAGCTAATGGATGCATAAGGAGAATCATTTCTTTGGTGTAATAAACCAGTGGTTCTCAAACTTTTTCATGTCAAGGACCCCAAAATTGACACTTATTAGCCCGGGGACCCCCATTTCAAAAGATATGCCAGGGACCCCCATAAGAGAAGATTTTTTTACGGCTCTAGCAGTGATTCTCAACCATTTTAATTTCAAGGACCCCCAGTTTGACATGCATTAGGGCTACAGACCCCCATTTAATGGCATTTCTATCACTTGGACCGCAATTTATATTGTAAAATCTATGTCAATTTAACTCTGAGAGTGTACAAATGAAACGGGTCCATTTGGTTCCATTTGTACACTCTCAGAGTTACAGACCCAGAAGGGTCCATTTGGTGCCTAATCTATCATTTAGCTGGGGACCCCCTGGAACTCCCTCAAGGACCCCTGGGGGTCCCCGGACCCCACTTTGAGAACCAATGTAATAAACAACATCGACTCAAAATCCTGAAATAGTTCAATTTGTGATGGATGAACTGCACTCAAAACTAGATTTTTACACTTTGAGTGAAATAAACAGAGGGTTTTACTGTGTGTGTGTGTGTGTGTGTGTGTGTGTGTGTGTGTGTGTGTGTGTGTGTGTGTGTGTGTGTGTGTGTGTGTGTGTGTGTGTGTGTGTGTGCACTGTGTGTGTGCACTGTGTGTGTGCAGTGACAACACAACAAGGAGTATTTGGATTTGGTTCACCCTGGTGGGCTACTGAGAGACTGCTCACTAGATTAATTGAAGCCATCTCTTCAAGTAGTGCGGTTGTGTGTGTGAGTGAGAGTGAGAGTGAGAGTGAGAGTGTGTGTGTGTGTGTGTGTGTGTGTGTGTGTGTGTGTGTGTGTGTGTTTGCGCACAAGCGAGTGCGTCTGTGAGTAAATACATACACACACACACACACACACATGAGTAGACATATACAACAGCTCCATTCACTTTGTACTGCTTTATGCTTCCACGCCTGTATGTGTTTGTGTTTTTTCTAACGTGCATGCGTGTGTGTGTGCGTGCGTGCATGCACGCGTGTACGTGGGTGTGTGTGTAATTGAGCCCTGTGTGCAGCACGGGCCTATCAGTTGTCTCGCTTTCTGTAGTCTCTCAATTAGTCGTAGAGTGGGTCCGTGGGGAGCCATTGTTTGAGCAGCAGTGGAAGACAAACAAGACCGCCACCACACACTGGGGCTCCCTGGGTAACACTTGAGACTGCTGCAGTCATTCTCTCACACACACACACACACACACACACACACACACACACACACACACACACACACACACACACACACACACACACACACACACACACACACACACACACACACACACACACACACACACACACACACACACACACACACACACACACACTCGCCCATATGGAGGGTCAGCAGCACTGCATGTATGTCAGCATTTGTAATCAAAAACAACATGCGTATAGCGGCTGATGTTCACACTTAAACACCTTAAAACGCTAATTGACGCCAACATTCGTGCCTACAGTAGCAAACAGACACATGCAGGCAAGCACACGCACACCGAGAGAGAGAGAGGGAGAGAGAGAGAGAGAGAGAGAGAGAGAGGATTACGGCCCAGTACTTTACTGGTAAATGGACCAAAACCACAGATCCAGGGGGAAGAAAACGAGAGCACACATGTTTACACACAAATTACACCCTCTGGGATAACTTAGCCCCATTTCTACACTGAAAGGCCACACGGTGCTTCAAAACAATGTGTGATTGGACATTCCCCTCGTGCTGCCTTATTTAGTAGTAGTTCTCTGTACAACCAACAAGGAAATAACAGTAGCTGTGGCACAAAAAGATCTCTCCAAGTATGAAGATCCAATTTCTGGGTGAAATGCTTTTATTTGCCGCCTATGTCATTTCTTTCTATCCATCCGTCTCCATTCCTCCCTCCTCCATCATTTCATCTCCGCTTCCATCCGAGACCCAAAACCTCAATTTCCTCCGAGAGAGAGAAATGGAAGATTTTTCCTCAGTCATAAAAGTTTTATGGGGTGCCATAAGGGGTGAGAGTGTATGGTCCTGCCCCTCTGAGTTCGCCCTCCCTGTTCTTTATATCCCCTAGGAGAGGAGAGAGATGGACAGCACAGGTTCTAATAACTCTGGACCTTATTTCCTTCCACCCCCCCCCACCCTCCCATTCTCCTCCTATAACCCATTCAATCCGGGGGACGCATCTCTGTCATTTTGGATTTCTTTGGCTATTCAAAAATTGCAGATATACGAGCTCATGGCGCGGCACCGAGTGCCGCGCCATGAGCTCGTAGATCTGCTATTTTTGAAAAATCGTGAAAATGTGTGCACATCTTTGAATATACTGTATATAAATGTATTTTTGAAAGCGAACATTTGTAACTCGGTGCCGCGCTATGAGCTTGTATATCTGCTATTTTTGAATAGCCCAAAGAAATCTAAAATGACAAGAGATGCGTTCCCGGATTGAATGGGATAATTTGTCTTTTCCAGTTTCAGTTTTTTAGTACCCGTGCAATTTCACCAAAGTCCCTTCCAAGACTGAAGAAATGTCAAAGTTTGTTGCACTTTGGTCATTGTATTCACGTGCAAAACATACGATACGCTAGCATCCGGCATCAAGTCACCTGTCATCTTCTTCTTCTTCAACTTCTACAGGACACAGTTCAGTTAAGAACTAATACAGGGGAGGGAGTATCACACCGTGAGATATTGGCAATTTGGCACTGGCTGTGCTCCAGTCATAGACACAAGGCAGAAGGCTGAATACCGCATATCAGCATGCCCAGTGCCAATATTGAACGACATTATTGAGCTTATCACTGTGATTATATCCCACCGTTGAATTATTAATGTTTATGATTAACCCAGAAAAGGACTTCATTACAACAGCTGCAGCCTAGTAGGTTAAACAAAGTGGGTTCAGAGTGGTGTATCGTGAGACATTTCACGCATTATAATGCCTTCCAGCCAATCCCAATGCAAGGTATTGGTATATATTATTTATACTCTGTAGTGCAATGTCTCACACAGAAAATAGTTGATCTACAAGCTCACAACACGTCGCAGCTGGTAAATGAGCTATTTTCGGCGCCACGACACTGGTGTGCGAGAAAAGTGTAGAACAGTAACTGTGGTATAGTACTGGGAATAGCACATTATGCACTACCTTAATGGGCCTTTTTCTGTGGTGCAGGAAGAAGTCAACTATAAGGCACCATGGCTGACTGAATGAAAACGTAGATATATTATTTATAGCGATGGAGCATCAAGTACGAGCGTATACGCCGTAATACTTTTATACAAGTGTGGATCTCTCCGTCACAAAGTGCTTTTTTCAACAAACGAGGGAAATGAATTTCACGTACACACCGCGGAATGCCAAAATGGAAGATGACAGTTATTCAGCTGCATTCACATGCCAGCCAACAGCCATCTTCTCACCTATGCAGTGGTGGAAAAAGTACTCAAATGTTTTACTTAAGTAAAAGTATCAATACTGCAATGTAGAAATACTCTGTTACAAGTAAAAGTCCGAAATTTAAAATTTACTTGAGTAAAAGCACAAAAGTATTATCAAATGTATAAAAATCTTTTGAATATAGCAGATCTACAAGCTCACAATGCGTCGCGACGCATTGTGAGCTTGTAGATCGTCTATTTTCAAATGGTCAAAATGTAGGGCTGAAGTGGTTAATGTATGTTTTGTGACAATAATCTGCAAAGTACAATATTTGGATCCGAAATGTAGTGGAGTAGAAGTGGAAATTGGAAATACTCAAGTAAAGTACAAATACCTCAAAATTGTACTTAAGTACAGTACTTAAGTAAATGCACTTAGTAACTTTACCCCACTGCCATCCTCTCTATGGAAATATGACAGTTTAATCAGCTGCATATAGCGTGCCGCCGTGCCAGCCATTTGCCTTTCCCCCTCACCTATGGAATATGACAGTTATTCAGATGCATAGCGAACATTTGTAACTCAAATCTTTGCTTCTGGGGATTCTACTAAATCCTAACAGTTTTTTTTTTTTTGCTATAATATCAGTGGTTCTCAAACTTTTTTGATGTCAAGGACCACCGAAAATGATATGTTTTTGTCTGCGGACCCCACTCTTAAAATGTTTAGTTCCAGGGAAACCCCCAAAAAGAAAGATTCGAGTTAAAAATGTTTTGGCTTAAAAAATAAGACGTAAGTTTATTCAGCTGCATAGCGTGCCGTGCCGTGCCAGCCACCGCCTTTTGCCCTCACTTACGGAATTACGACTGTTATTCAGTTGCATAGTGTGCATGCCAGCCATTTGCCTTTCCCCCTCACCTATGGAATATGACAGTTATTCAGATGCATAGCGTGCCAGTCCCCCCCCCCCCCTCCCCCATCACCTATGCGGCAGGCTGTAAAATAGCAAGGCGAGGAGAACAACAAGAGAAAATAAATGACTTTCTGGACAAAGGCGGCAGGCAGCAAAGCAGAAAGCATTTCTCCTGAGGGTAGGGGGGGGGGGGGGCGGGGGGGTGGGGGGGAGAGAGATGGAGAGATGGAGGAGAGGGGCGGCGGCAGATATAGGGGGTGGGGGGGGACGGGAGGGGAGGGATACATCACCTTGTGCAGCGGCTCCATATCATTTGCATGGGGTTTTTTATACTCTCCAAGGCCCCCACCGCCATGCAAATGACTCATAAAGTAGAAATAGAGAGACTTTGGAGCGGTGTGTCAGGGAGTGAATTTATACATGATTGCCAGGCGGGCCCGGCGTCCTAAATCATTTTCAATTAGATGACACTTTCAATATCGAGCCGCTGATTTAGAGATATTAAAACTTCTTCTCCCCTATCCTCTGCTGAGTTGAAAGCAAGCAAGCTTATCCGCCCCCCTTTTGGCTCTCGTCCTTTTCATCCTGTTTTTTTCCCCCTCCTCATATCTCTCGTCTTAAAGGTATACATCAAAGAGAACAGAGCCGCCATTCCATTTAATTTCATTTAAATTCCTCGTGACTTGCATTGACGGATGTACCGGTTCTACCCGGGTTGAGCAGCTGAGGACCTTTTTTTGATGAAAATGCGAGTCCCTCCTGGGTTTATGAGAGGGAATGCAAACACATCTAAAAAATATTCAAGTTGGGTTACATCTCAGAATATTTAAAGAATATTATACAGTTTGCTTTTGCATAGTAAAATCCTTAGTGTTACTCAGGAGAATGTACAAGTGAGATGTGTCTCAGTATAGCTGCAGTTACATGAGCATTAATCAATCTCAAAATCCACCAATTCACCCATTCAAGCACACTTTAAAGGGATAGTACACCCAAATGGTGACTTATTTTCTATCGATTACACACCCCAGGAAGCCTTGAATTCATGGAGATTTTTTTGTTTTTGTCACCCGCTGAGTTTCTGGAGACTCAATGGAGACTCTTTGAGTCTCCTCTGGTCATCAAATTATTGGCTTAGGAATGCAAAAGAAAACAGTAAATCTTTGGATCGCGTTACAGTATCTTCTGGTTCTGGTAAAACACATTATTGTTCTTTTTTTGCAGCTGCACAAAAGCAGGATGTATAAGGAACAATTTCAAGCAGAAAGGTTGTCGGAAGAACGTAAAGAGCAAGCCAAACGGGCTGAAACTGCGACGTGGTCACCAGAGGAAACCAGGCGACTGGTCAAATTGGTGAGCGCACAAGGATGATCAGCTACCGGGTAGTGCACCGGTTGTTGGTCACTAGGAAAAGTATCGAGCAGGTGGGCAATAAGATCAGGTCGTTGCGGCATAGGGGAAAATTAATTACCTCAACGCCTGACCAAGAGAGTCTGATTAGAGAGTTGGGTCGGCGAAGGGCCCATCCAACAGCACCGGACGTCTTATGGACACCCCTTACAACTCAACCGTGTAAGGGTTGCTGGCCCGGAAGGCCTCAAGGTTGCCAAGGAAGCCGCCTGGCCTATCTTACTGGAGGACTGTACGAGTGCAGAAATCCGGTCTAGTAGTGCTAGAATGGCATTAGTTGGGTGTTCTGAGTCAGGTGGGCCAGCGGCGCTCACATGAGGCGCACAAGAAGACCAAGAAAGAACTCTTCCATGGGATGAAAGACAACTGGTCGCGGGGCAGGAAAAGGAGATTCATGAGAGGAAGACTGTTGGAGCTCAAAAAACGTGGGAAGCTCACACACAATTTGTGTTGGATGGTGAAGTGGAAGCCGACTGTCTCATTTCCTCCTGCGAAATCGAAAGAGTTTTCAAGGGGAGGTGGGGAGATGTTAAGCCTTTTCTTGGACTCTTCGGATTCGACGGGAACAGCATAGCGGACAACTCCCAATTTGAGGAGTTGGTGATGCCTAAAGAAGTGGTAGGCCACCTGAAGGCCATTGGCAAAGATTCTGCTCCGGGCCCTGATGGTATCAAAGCGGATCGTCTCTTGGAATGGGACCCAGAAGGGAACAAACTAGCCCATCATTTTTCAAGTTGGCTAGTTGCTGGGGAAGTACCCTCAACATTCAAAGAAAACAGAACCACCCTCATTCCTAAAACCTCCGATAAGGACAAGCTGGGTGATTTGGACGGTTGGCGGCCGCTAACAATCGGTTCAACAGTTATGAGGGTCTTCTACAGGATAGTTCAAAGGCGACTGGAGATCTCCGTCCATGGCGGTGAACGGATGGATTTGAAATGACGGAGACCTCCGTCAATGGCAGGGAATGTGTTCAGTAAAAAAATTGTGTACTTTTTCCACCACTGATATTTGGGCATATTGGTCGGATCGGCAGTGTGATGTACTGTAGATGTAAGGGCCGCATAGTGGCCCCGAACTCTATATGTGATGGCCGCTTGGTGGCCCGAACTTCTACTTAAAAATGCAATAAGGGTCAAATTGTTATTGCCATTATCCAATACATTTAGCCAATATTTCATTTTATAATAACTATATTGAATGTGAAGCTGAAAAAGGTTTTTGTGATGATAGAAGGCTGCAAATTCAATCAATGTTTCTGAGAAAGCTTTCAAAGGGGTCTGTGGAACAAATAAGAACAAACAAGTTGTAAAAATGTCAAGTACAAATAAATGTACATCTTCACTAACGTTTAAGTTGTTTGAACAGATATGTGCATCAGTAGGCCTAATAAATCAGGCAATAAGAATGCACTGTTTTTAGAAGTATGCATCTGCACACAGAATCACAGTTACTTTATAACAGATGTAAGGTATACTACCCTACTGGAAACTTGTATTATCTGTATCAATATTGATCGATTTGACCATGGAATTATCCGTTATCGGATTGTCGGCCAAAATGTCAGTATTGTGCATCCCTAATAGCTGAATTAGAGATGATACCCACAGGCAACAAACTGAGAGACACTAATGTTGAAGGAAGGTATTACATTACTGTAGGAGAGCCTGTTTAACTGTACAGGAGAATCATGTTGTTCTGCAGGGTTTAACAGGGTTGTCCTCTACATGGTTTTTCTGCAGGCCATCCCTTCTTGCAAAGAGAGTTCTATGACATTTTTAATGAGCTCAGTTATTGAATGCAACCATAAACCAGCATTAGCCTGATTTGTACTTTGTCGTGCAAAGTTGTTGCACACCAAAAAAATAGCCAATCTACAAGCTAACACAACGCGTCACATTCCAATGCGTTGTGAGCTTGTAGATTGAATATGTTTGGCTCATGACAGCATCATTTGTCATAGTATAAATTAAGCATTACTTACAGCAGGGCTCTGTATTCTCTGAACTGAGAAAAATCACTGCACAGATTTTCCGTTTGAAAGAGCTGCTGCATTGTCATCCATGCGTTTTCTGATAGGATCATTTCTGCCCTCTACATCTATTTTTGATGTGCTGTGTCGCTGCTCTATTGAATAAATGAATATTCATGAATGTGCATAGGGGCCTGCAATATATACTGTGGTGATTTCCACGTGTCATCAAGCTACGAAATGACGCTCTCACATCTCTGTGAGGCCATAATGACCACCCATGCTTTTACTTAGTGAAATTGAGAGAACGTTTTTGCTTTTACAGTATCTGCCTTCATTTTCTGCGAATAAATAAATAAATGGCAGTGTGTATAGATTTGTTTTTAAGGGAATTAATGATGGCAATTCTGAAGTTGATCTAAATCTGATAACTTGATTTACTTGTTGGGACAAACCTCTTAAAGCGGCACTATGTCACTTTTTTTTAATGAATAAAATGTTGTCCAATCTGTATGGTAGAGTATGTTAATACAATATAACTTATACAATTGGGGTGGTTGTATTTTGTCTCCCTGCTCTTCTATTGAGACATTTAGATCGTGTCAAAGGTCATGTCTCGCCTAGACACAGGAACTGACACGAATTTTTACCTGATGGTCAAGATTCAATGTATCCCCTGAGCAAGCAGGCAGGCTCTATTTTAGCTCGGTGGTAAAAATGTCAGCACTTGCGCAGGAAACCGAGTTCAAATCCAGGGTAGAAGAGGATAGTTACATTACAGATTTAATGCAGTAATTCAGATCAAATGGCAAGACTTATTTTTGTGCAAGTACTGAAGAGGCAGCACCGTCTGTTATGGCAACGTCATTATTAGCAAAGATCCATAATGTAGTCTCTCCCCCTGCCTTGCCCACCCCCCCCCCCCCACACACACACACGCACACATTATCACCAATTTACCTGCATTAGTGTCTGTAAAATCTAGCGAACCCACAAGGTGTGTCAATTAACTCAGATTTACATATGATTTCCCATTGCATAGGAATAATATCCAATATAGAATATGTACCGATGCATTTAGATGTACATGTATTCACTTCACCGTGGAAACGTTTATTACGTAACATTTATTTAAATGGGCTCATTTCTTTATTTAATTTAAACAATGAATTTCGCCGATTTAAATTTAATGTATAGAGTTGAGATAGAAAGTGCTGCGTGCACACTCAAGATAGGCCTCCTCCCTCCATTGTATAGACCAGTGGGGAAATTAATTGACGGCTGAAGAGCTTTGAGCGGTCCAAATGACGTGGGTATAAAGTGTGTGATGCTTGCATTTCTTCGCCGTTTTATCCATTTTACTATAATAGCTATAACAGCGAGCTTAGATAAATTAAGCTCCCGATTTCAACGTCTTCGCTGTGACATTGTAGTCATAGCAATGTTTGCAGTAATAACTTGCACTAACAGAGACAAGACTGACATGCCTTTTAAGTCTTTTATCATTGAAATATTTGACATGACGCATGTCGCATGGGAAAAACGCGTAGGCTTTTGCTTTGCTTGTACTGTAACTAATCCTCGGCATTTATTGCCCTTTCTGTGGGGTTACATTCTTGGCCAACTGAAAGGGAACTCGCAGGTGATGGGTTTTTCTTTTCTGAGGTGAGATGTACAGGTGAAAACCCCCCCATACTGGTTCTTTTAGCCTAGCGTATTCAACGGCAGGAGAACCACATAAATTACAAGCCGTGCTCTCTCACCTCATCGTGTATGCACACACGGTATGTGTGCCCACAATCACCTCTTCATCTCCGAAGTTGAAAGGGAGAGATACCGTACGGCTATAAAGAAGACAGAATCGAGAGGAAAGGAACTAAATGACTTAAGGAAAGGAATGAAGGATTAGTGGGGGAAAGTGACATCAGGTTCAAGGATGTAGACTGCTATTTATATACCAGAATAGAAGCTGCTGATATGGCATCAGATTTGCCTTTTCAACCATTCCCTATATGCACACACTCTCACATATAGGCGACACACAGCGAGTACAACTACCAGGTGCTGCTGCACAGCCACAGACCAGGCCCAGATACCCAGGCTATAGCAGGAGGTGAAATCAGACAAAGAGCAGATGGATGCGATTAAATGAGTAAGGGAGAATACCTCAACTTGCTTTCAAGTATGTGTGTGTGAGTGTGTGTGTGGGTGTGTGTGTGTGTGTGTGTGTGTGTGTGTGTGTGTGTGTGTGTGTGTGTGTGTGTGTGTGTGTGTGTGTGTGTGTGTGTGTGCACGGTGTGGGAGGCTGGGGATCCAGGACAGAGAATCCATTCAGGGTTGTGGTACTAGCTCACTGACAGACTGCCTCGCCGTGCTCAGCCAGTTCATTGCTGTCATTCCTTACATCTTTTGACATTTTCAATTATGTCTTTCACACATGGCTGGGCACTTGTTTTTTTTTTCCCACACACTTCCTCATTTGCCTCTCTCTCTCTACTCTCTCTCTCTCTCTCTCTCTCTCTCTGTCTCTCTCTCTCTCTCCTCCTTTCTAGCTGTCTCTCTCTCCCTCCATCCTGTTCTATTCCTCCGCCTCCTTTCCATTTCCGTCTTAAGTGGCTGCTCCCTCCTCGCATTGTGTGCCAGGTCCATGTGATATGTAGGGGGTCAGATAGCCCAGGGATCCTATTACTCCCTTGCCCTGTGGCAGAGGGAAGGGGGGGGGGGTGTTGGGGGGGGCAGTGGAGCATAGAGAAAGGGATTGGGGGGGGGGGCAAGGCACGGCAAGGGATGTTGTCAGACGTGTCAAGGACTCCTGTTCAATTTATTTGGTTGATCCTACGGGGACCTCACGGGGCGGAGTGCATAGAGGGTGGTTGGAACAGCGTTTTGGGGGGCGGACAGGTTCAACTCTCCCCTGTATCTATACCTGATGATAATAATAATCACAGGGAGATTCATGTTTTTAATTGGTAGCTATCAGTGGTGGAAATAGCACTCAAATTCTTTACTTAAGTAAAAGTACTAATGCTGCAATATACTGTGGATATACTCTGTTACAAGTAAAAGTCCATAATTAAAAATGTACTTGAGTAAAAGTACAAAAGTATTAGCATCAAAATGTACTTAAAGTACCGAAAGTAAAAGTACTAAAATGTTTGAAAATAGCAGATCTGCAAGCTCACAAGTTGTGAGCTTGTAGATCGGCTATTTTCAAATAGCCTAGGTTTAAAATAGTTAATGTTTCATAATATCATCATAATTTATATCTGAAAAGTAACTAAAGTTTTCAAATAATTGTAGTGGAGTAAAAGTACATATTTGCCTCTGAGATGTAGTGGAGTAGAAGTAAAAGTATTGGAAATTGGAAATACTCAAGTAAAGTACAAATACCTCAAAATTGCACTTAAGTACAGTACTTGAGTAAATGTACTTAGTTACTTTACACCACTGGTAGATATTTTGGATGGCTTTCCACATTTATCCCTACAATGATGCTACAATGTTATCGTCCCCCACAGTTTATGCAGATGCCAACCTGTTAAATCATTTGATCAGTAACAGTGCCGGTTACTTTACAGCAAAAGTCTGTCAATTTAAAGGTAACGGCATCAGCGTAATGATATAAATGTCACTATATAATGTACGTTATAATATTTCACAGCCTTAGTGTCAGAAATGTGTAGATTAGCTAATTGATTGATAGTCTCTAACGGACTACCTGCATAATTGATTGAGTTACAATGAGCACACAATTTATTTTCCCTATTATGTGACTCAGAGAAGGCACAACATCCATAATGTATATGTTCTGCATTCAATGAGAATTGATAGATTGACCGATTGATTGTTTGATTGATCAACTCACCTGCTAATTGATTGATTCTGTAAATGAGGGGGGAAAAAAATATCTCCATTAAGGCAACTGTGGGGGGGGATTCCCTTTGCTGGCAGCTGTGTGATGTAATAGGCAGGTTGTAATGACCTCAGCATAATCACCACCATTATGAAACAGGCACCGGGCTCTCAAAACCACTTCATCATCACAGTGTTGCCTACTCACGCCTACAGCCATCCCTCATGCACGGTACGGTACTACACCCCCCCCCCCCAAATGAACCAACCAATTCACCCAAATACATCACCAGTGGTGGAAAAAGTATTCAAATTCTTTACTTAAGTAAAATATCAATAATGCAATATAGAAATAAGTAAAAGTCCAGAATAAAAAAATGACTTGAGTAAAAGTACAAAAGCATTGGCATCAAAATGTACTAAAAGTACTAAAAGTAAAAGTACTAAAATGTTTGAAAATAGCAGATCTACAAGCTCACAACGCGTCGTGATGCGTTGTGAGCTTGTAGATCGTCTATTTTCAAATAGCCTAGGTATAAAATAGGGCTAAAGTGGTTAATGTATGTTTCTTACAATCATAATTTATGTCTGAAAAATAACTAGTGACTAAAGATTTCAAATAATTGTAGTGGAGTAAAAGTACAATATTTGTCTCAGAGATGTAGTGGAGTAGAAGTTAAAGTATTGGAAATTGGAAATACTCAAGTAAAGTACAAATACCTAAAAATTATACTTAAGTACAGTACTTAAGTAAATACTTAGTTACTTTCCACCACTGTACACCACCACCACCAACTCTACAGCCAAATCACAGCTGAAATTTTGCAGTCTGCCAAGTTAGCTTGTAGTTTCACACAGTAAAATCCCCCAGTGTTCTTTTATTCATTTGTAACTCTGAGAGTGGACGAATGTAACCAAATGGAGCTGTAAGGGTTCATTACATTTTGTCCACTCTCAGAGTTAGAGGAAGAGGGAGGAGATGACTATACTCCACTTTAAGCCATTGAAACTATAAGTTACGAACGTAGCCCCGGTTATTTGATTATTTATGAGCGAGATGTCTCGCTTCTCCCACAAGCGGGACATCGAAGTGATTAAATATGAAAAATAACCGGGGAAAGCATCATTTTAGGTTTCAGCATTGGCTATTCAAAAATAGCAGATACACAAGCTCACAGCACGTCCCTTCACTAGTACATCTGGTATTTTTGAACATTTTTGAAAAATCTTGAAAGTGTTTTGAAAAAGAATCGGCCACAGGTCTCAATGGGTTAACCGCCAGATAAGAAGCAGTATAGGGTGGTCAAAGAGGAGGAGGTTGGAAAGCCAGACTACACTGTTTATTCCACGCTAATCACGCAAGCAAGGCATGGGGCTGCCCCCGGACTTTAGCTTCTCTCATCCCATGCCGTTCCTGCGGAGCCTTAACCCTGACCCTTCAGCAGGAGAGCAGACACCCTCCCTCCCTTTCTCTCGCTTCTTTGCTTAATAAGAGGGACGGTGGGTTAAGAAAAAAGAAAAAAGGGGCAGCCAAGCCAGTCAGTGGTGCGGGGCTGAACAAGAGAAATGGGGGAGTCATGGTCAAGGGCTGATTAACGAGGCTTTAATTTAATCAGCAATTCCCATCTGGCCAGGCCCTCTCCACGTGGCTCTGTAGCTGCTTATTATTTTTAACAAGTCTTCTGATCTCCCCCACTATGCCCCCCCCCCCCCCACTTCCTACCCCTTTCTCTCTTCCGTACCTCCCTCCTTTCCTTTTCTATGGAGCCCCCTTATCTGTGTCAGAGTCAAGGCTGTGAATAGAAGGGCAATGATTAATGGAGATTTAAGACCTGTGGAGGATGTCTAATCACTTTCTTTCCACTCCACTCTCTCTCTCTCTGTTTCTGCCTCACTCTCTCTCTCTCTTCCTCTGCTTTAAACAGACTCACTCTCTCCACTTCCACATAGCCGTCTGCCTGCTGCAGGCCTTCAGTCTGCATGGGCAGCTGCCAGCCACCGTTGTTAGGAAGGAAATGACAGTGCAGCCCAATTAAAGTGATTACAGCGTTTACACGCGGCCTAAAATACTTTATTCATGTGGTCATAGCGGAGGTGTATGTGTGTGTGTGAATGATCGTCGGTAGACTGTATTTTCTGACTCCGCAGTTTATTGGATTAGATCGGAAACACACACACACACACACACACACACACACACACACACACACACACACACACACACACACACACACACACACACACACACACACACACACACACACACACACACACACACACACACACACACACACACACACACACACAGTACTAATAATACTAATTTAATTACTCTACCCCAATTACTCTGATAATGAGACTTAATTTGAATATTTAATTTGATCATGTTGTTTCTACGCCATATAGTATTCTATTAATTTGTCGAATCAGTCACCTCCTCCCCTATGGGATACAACAAGCAACGACAATCATTTCTTTTCCTGTCATGTTGTGTCTACAGTATGTGTGGTATTTCTGTTACACCTCTAATTACAGTACCAGTGCTGAGACTTTGAGAGGCTTGCAGGCTAGATCTGAACCAAAACACTTATCAGGAGACCAATAGGGGATGTAAATGTACATTTTCACATCTCTTTTGAACATATGTTTGTTTGTGTTTGTTGATGATATGTATTATTGTGTTGATTTTGTTTGCTATGTTTGTATTAATTTAATACAGACCACAATGGAAACAAGTGCCCATGGCTTTTATCTTTAACTAGTCCATACCGGGGATGTGTGCAGTCAAAGTATGAACAGACTTTGGATTATGTGCTGTACAATAACAATAAACTGTATTTTGTGCAAATATATATGAATATATATATTTTTTTAAAGCGAACATTTGTAACTCAAATCTTTGCTTCTGGGGGTTCTACAAATGTCTTCTAAATCATAACAGTTTGGTTTTGTTAAACTTATGTTGCTATATATCAGTGGTCCTCAAAGTTTTTCCATGTCAAGGACCACCCAAAATGATATGTATTTGTCCGCAGACCCCCATTTCAAAAATATTTAGTTCTTCCCGGTCGTAATGGATTAAGCTAGTATGTCAGGACTAATCCAATCCAACCCTTGATGCTGAGTGCCAAGCAGGGGGGCATTGGGTACCATTTCTATAGTCTTTGGTATGACTGGGGATTGAACCTCCAACCTCCCAATCTCAGGGCGGACACTATACCCACAAGGCCACTGAGCTTTGTTCCTTCATGATAATTCATTGACAATGGATTTTTTTACTGTTGAACAACAGCCATGTTTTTAACAATTACAAGCTAAAGAAAAAGGATAAACCATTAAGTGAGCGCAAAAAAACCCAGGTGATAGCTTTTTCTTTCTTTTAATTTTTTCAATGCATTCAGGACAAACAAGCAACATGTTTTGACCAAAAACAAGGTCTTCTTCAGGCAAATAAAATGATTGTAACACCTATAAACAACAACATACAGTATGATCATCACCAAATAAAATAATAATGTCTAGATTGCGGTCATTGTGGAGCTCTGCTTCATGTTAAAGTACACCTTCCATGCAAGTCACGGCCGTCTTGTTCAAACTAGAGGGAGCTGTGCGGAGTACGGCGTCATCCAGCACGCGGTCAAAAAGTGGGTGAACGTGCACAGAAAGACTATAGATAATCTGACCTTAGAAAGTAATCAGAAGGAGCACTTACATGACAAATTTTCATCTGAGAAAATGGATTGTAAAAGGGTTTATACCACCATCCTTTGACATTTTATTGAGAATTGGGGCAGTTTATTCTGATCGAGGTGGTATACGATCCATGTTTATTTGGATTGGTCTTTTATTCCGGTTATTTGTTGGGAAAAAAAAGGCTCCATGTAGATGCAGCAAGTGTGTGTACTGTATGTGTGTGTATATAGATCTCGCTTAAATAACATTAAGTTCTTCACCTTCACAACAACAATGTGTGCATGTCTTTCACACATCATCAGGAAAAGTATTGATCCGGACTCTCGTCAAAGCGGTCCTCGCCTCATTCCCCATTCCATCCGTGCATCCCCTGTGCTCGACCTTTCTTCTCTCCACGATGCCTATCAGGCACTCATTGTAGCAACGCTTAACGACTCCGCAGCATCTCCCATTCCCTAGATGGTAACGTCCATCTGAAAGGTTCACATATATTACAACCGAATGCATCAGGCACGTCCCCCCGCTCGCTCTCTCCCCGAGCAATAAAACTGGGGGTTTATAAATTGGCAGTGGAGTACGGCCCATCTCAAAAAAGCTCCATTCCTCCCAGCGCCACCCATCACCGTCACCGTCAGCTTATCTCAACAGTTAAGCCCCAACACCTTGGCGGTCCTCTATCCAACCAGTCACCGTCCCCCCCTCCCCTCCCCTCCTCCAACCCAACCCATTTTAAGGTAATAAAGTCTATATCTTAATGGACATACACTAAGAGAATGTGCTACAGTGATGCACTCAACTGGCTTCTCCCACCCCACCCCCACCCCTCCATCCTTCCATCACCATACCACAACGTATAGACCCTCCACCCCCAGCCTCCTCTAAAGCAATAAAACCACGGCTTAGATGGACATCTCCCCACACCTCCACATCCCTCTCTCTCTCTTCCCAACCAAACGTCTCTCTTTGACCCCGTCACCCCCCCCCCCCCCTCCTCTTCTCCCATGCCTTCCATCTCTCCTTCGGTCCTGTCACTCACTTTTCTCACCCTCTCCATCCTCTTCCCCTCCCTGCCTCCCCCCCATGCCTATATATTCCACGTCTTCAATCTCTCTTCCTACCAGTGGAGTAAAGTAACTAAGTGCATTTACTCAAGTACTGTACTTAAGTACAATTTTGAGGTACTTTCGTTACTAGTTACTTTGCAGATATAAATTATTCCGTTATAAAACATACATTAACCACTTTAGCCCTATTTTATACCTAGGCTATTTGAAAATAGCCGATCTACGACGCGTTGTGAGCTTGTAGATCGGCTATTTTCAAATATGTTAGTACTTTTACTTTTGGTACCTTAAGTACATTTCGATACCAATACTTTTGTACTTTTACTCAAGTAAAATTTTAAATACGGACATTTACTTGTAAGACTACTTCTACATTGGAGTATTGATACTTTTACTTAAGTAAAACATTTGAGTACTTTTTCCACCACTGCTTCCTACCCCCTCCCCTTTCTCTTACTCCCCCTTTTCGTCTGCACCCCCAATCTCTCCCTCTGTCCTATCAGCCCCCCCCCCCCGCCCTATGCGTTGGTTGGTTGTGTGTGCACGGGGCAGTGTCCTATGGCTGACAGGTCTGGGCCGGGCCGATAACGCCAGGAGCCTGAACAATGGAGGGAATATTGTAAAGCCTAATGGAAAGGAGCTGGAAGGTGGAAGGGGGATCAGGAACATAAATCAGCCAGCCTGGCACTGATGGGGCTTTTCAACAGCAATGAGAGAGGCAATACCTCTCACACATGCACTATACAGCACAGGAGGACAGGAGAGGAGAGGAGAGGAGAGGCTAACATACATTCCCCTTGTCTTCTAATGTAAAAGAACATAACATTACCCTGATGCATAAACAAACACCCACATACTGTACACTCAGAGACACATGCATTGCCATATCTGCATGCGCACGCACACGCACACACGCACACACACACACACACACACACACACACACACACACACACACACACACACAGAGTCTGGAGGTCCATGTTAAGTAGGCACTGTGTCAGTCAATGGTGGGTGGGGTGGGTGGGGGTATGGGGGGGGGGGGCTACTTTAAGCCACTGTGAGATGATAAGCATGCAGCAGTGGATGGATGAGTCACATTTTACCTTTATGGCGTTCCTCTATTCCACCATGTAAAGATAATGGACAGACCCACTTAGTAATCAGAGGTAGAATTAGAGAGCTTCTCTCATCTCCGCTCTGGCTCACTACAAAGCCTTTCTGCTCCCGTCGTTCTTTTTTAGCCTCCTTCCATCATTTCTAATTATCTGGGAGAAGAAGAAAAAAATGAATCAGTCCGTCGTGCTTCTGGGAAAAGACGCTGTGTGTGCTGTTTTATTGACCGATAATGGTACCAAGGACACCGACTAGAAACCAATTTCACCGTATAGGGGGGGCTAGAGGCCAAAATGGGTCAATCTCATCCACTGCACAGGACTTCAGGATGCTCTTAGTTTGATCTCACTATGAGAGTAGTAGTAAAGTTAAAACAAAGAGCACATGGAGAGCAATGTTGAACTTTGGTAGAACCTTGGGTCTTATAGCTACTGTATCCTAATATACAATAGAGAGTCGTGCGCATGCGTGGCTGTTTGTTTGTGGGTCTGCGTGGTTCATACGGGTCCTCATGCTCTCTCTCTCTCAATAAAAACTGATGGTCACTCTACCATGCTCACTCCGTTCTCTCTCTCAATACAAACTGATGGTCACTCGACCATGCTCTCTCCGTCAAGACAACGGTACGTTTCGCTTTCGCTTTTCGCCTCCGCTGTTGCAATGAACGTCTACAGGCTACTAGACGAGAGCCCCGCGCCAGCGGCTAGACGGAATAGCAGATCTACAAGCTCGACGCATTGTGAGCTTGTAGATCTGCTATTTTCAAATGGCCGAAATGTATATAGGGCTGAAGTGAATAATCTATGTAATATATATATATTTTTTGTAATAATAATGAAAATCTACAAAGTAACTAGTAACTTAAGTTTTCAAATAAATGTAGTGTAACATTTATTTTTTGAGTAAAAGTACAATATTTGGATCCAAGATGTAGTGGAGTAGAAGTAAAAGTATTGGAAATACTCAAGTAAAGTACAAATACCTCAACATTGTACTTAAAGTTGTACAATGCAAATTCACAACTAACGATTTTTAGCAACCTCTGCTGGTCACTACCGTCACTGCATACAATTTCCGTGGTCCTCGATTACCCAGAATTCCATTCGTTTTCACCGGAAGCCGGAAGCGTTTCAAAAAGCGATCTTTTAATTGTTTTATACTATCTACGGATCGTTTCTCTTAGCCAGTGGAGCATTAGTTACCATGAGCTGTGCTTTCTTTTTCTGTTCTTTTTCGATCTTCCAATCCTACATTCTCTTAAAATCAGCGTGAGGTTCCTTTTTGTTATTATCGCGATAGTTCCTGGCCAAACAGGAAACCGTTGCGGTAGTTCCTGGCCAAACAGGAAACCAGTGCATTTCCACCTCCGTTTTCCGGCCAGATGACGTCATTTCCCCGGGAAAGTCCCCCCAGTCCACGTTCAATAGAAAATATATAAATAAAAGGCTTCCGGGGGTGAAATACATGGAGTGGGTGTTGTGAAACTTTTGCCACTCACAAAAGATATACAATTTAACTTTAGTTTTGTTGAAAACGTTACCTAGTATGCCTTTAAGTACAGTACTTAAGTACTGTAAATGTACTTAGTTACTTTCCACCACTGCCAAATATACATTCTGTTGTGACATCAGTGCATGTTACGTTTGTGACATCCACCGTCCACCCATAGTCAACCCAACAGCCATTTTAATATACAGTAGGATATTTGGCCGATGCCGATATGATGAACAATCAATCATGCCTCCCTAACAGCTATAAAGCTGCTCCTCCAAAAAAAGAAGGGCGTAAATAAACGACGAAGGAGGGTGGGAAGGAGGGACAGACAGAGAATCAAAATGTCTGCAGGGTCTGCAGAGTTTATTTAAGACTCAAATTAAACATACAGAGCAAAGATGGCAACAGAAATCAAACCTAAACAATTCAAATACACAGGGAGTGGATGAGCAATGTGTATTTGTGTGTCTGTGTGAGAGAGAGAGAGAGAGAGAGAGGGTGTGTGAGAGAGAGAGAGGTTTGATTATGGTCAGATATTCACGTCAGTATTATTACATCCGTCTCTTATGTATAAGATTTAAAAGCGTTTCTAAAGCTGGAAATATATATATTTTTTTTAAACGTATTCAACTGTTAAAATAGAACACAAGGAATGGGCAGCTTGTGTGGATATGCCTGATGTGCGTGTGCGTGTGTGTGTGTTGCATGCATGCATGCGACCATATACATGCATTTTAACCCATTGAGGCCTGAGGTTCCGATTCTGCAAAATGTCTTCTAAACTCTAAACTCTGCAGGGTCTGCAGAGTTTATTTAAGACTCAAATTAAACTTACAGAGCCAAGATGGCAACAGAAATCAAACCTAAACAATTCAAATACACAGGGAGTGGATGAGCAATGTGTATTTGTGTGTCTGTGAGAGAGAGAGAGAGAGAGGGTGTGAGAGAGAGAGAGGGTGTGTGAGAGAGAGAGAGGGTGTGTGTGAGAGAGAGGTTTGATTATGGTCAGATATTCACGTCAGTATTATTACATCTGTCTCTGTATAAGATTTAAAAGTGTTTCTAAAGCTGGAAATAAAAAAAATAAAAAAAACGTATTCAACTGTTAAAATAGAACACAAGAAATGGGCAGCTTGTGTGGATATGCCTGATATGCGTGTGCGTGTGTGAATGCGTGTGTGAATGCGTGTGTGCGTGTTGCATGCATGCATAGGACCATATACATTGCATTTTAAAGCATTCATGCTTGTGTACATATCTCCATATCTGTGTGAAACTGTGCTACAGTACCGTATATCGTGTGTAGTTCCAACTGCATCCCAACAGTTCTTTTGTTTATCATCAACACACATCACACTCAGAAACGAGCTGACCAACGAGACAGAAAGAGTGCCGACACAGCATAACAAAGCTGCGACCAGGGACAGGCCAGTAATGGGATAAGTGGCGGGTTGCAAATGTGTCAACTGGAGTATGAACGCCATGCTCGGTATGCAGATCGAGGACAGGACACCATTTGCTCCCCTATATTTTAGTGCATTGGTTTTCAAAGTGGGGTCTGGGGTCCTTGAGGGGGTTCCAGAGGGTCCCCATGCAGCAAAAGTAGTTAACGAAGCATCACAATCATTTTAACCACTTTATAGCTCACGGCGTGTCACTTCGTGCCGTGCTGCGAGCTTGTACATCTGCTATTTTGTATTTATTTAGAAAAATATTGAAAATGTTTGGAAAATGTTGAAGAATTTTAAAGAATTTTAACATAAATCTTCTCTCCTGGGGGTCCCTGGCACAAAACATTTTCAGATGGGGGTCTGCGGCCAAATACATATCATTTTGGGGGTCCTTGGCACGAAAAAGTTTGAGAACCACTGTTCTAGTGTAGTGATTCTCAACCTTTTTAATTTCAAGGACTCCCAGTTTAATATGCATTCGACCAAAAAAAATTGTGTCTCTGGGACCCCGATCTACATAGTAAAATCGTCAGTTTATTTGACTCTGAGAGTGTAAAAAAATGTGAACCACACGGGTACATTTGGTTCCATTTGTACACGAGTTACAGACCCAGAAAAAAGGTTCATTTGGACACCTGGTGGTCCCCGGGCGTTAACGTTGAGAACCACTGTTCTAGTGCAGCATATATATATACTGCCACAGTGATACAGGACTTGTTGAGGATTGCTCTGAAGCAGTAATGGCAGGAGACAGTAAATCATTGTTTATGGGTTTTGTAGTTGTCTATCGATCGGAACCACAGTGAAGCTAGCTCAGTGTATCAGTGCACCAGATCAGGCCAAGACCTTGGTACAGCTGTCGCCATCGGGGACACTTTATCTACAATGTATTGACAGGAAGAATTATCGATTAAAGTCCTGTATAATCAGGCTTAAGTTCAGCTATTGATGAGATTGCCATTTGAGCCCAGAAATCTTTACCCATCCTTGCTGTACCCAGCTACAGCATTCCATTCTCTTTAACCAAATTAACTCTGGCATCCCTATTTTGGTTATGGCATTAATGAGAAATTTTAAAAATATTCCAAAGATGATCACTTTTGTTTTCAATATACAATATATATATATCAATATATATTGTTTTCAATATATCAATATATCGATTATCGTGATATGAGACTGGATATCATCTGTGATTTGGATACAGGAATATCATGATATGGCATTCCTGGTCAATTAAGCCTAATTTTATACTATCAAACAGTGAAAATTGCTGATCTACTCGAAAAAGTGCTCCTCGGAGCACAGGTCTCCGCCAGGTCAGGTATAGGTTATTGTGGGCCAGCAATGTTCGGAATTCAGTCATTATAGAGGTGAGTGGAATCTGTATTGAAAAATGTATGGTGGCATGTCTTTATCAAGCAAGTAGGAGGGTGCATACAAACTTTCACAGCAGTCGGACGTTGCTTTTATGGTTTGAGGCATTTTGTTCAAGACGGGGTGCCGTGATTTTCAGTGATTCCCCCCCCCCCTAAAACATAATCATCAGGTATTATGGTTATACTAGGAGGAAGATTTTTTTCAAAAAAGTATACAGAAATTGTTAAAATTATGTTTTTATGTGGACACGCCTCCAGTTCATTAAGTATACCTGGTTCTCACCTTAGCACCTCCTCCACCACCTTAGTACCACCCACCTGTCCTAGTCCCTCCTCCTCCTCATGCCCACACCTGTTGTGTTATGATAATGAGGGGGAGGGTATGTTTTTACTATGTCACTAAAGCGCTGTTTCTCTATTGGCACGTTTGACCCTCAAGGTTTCAGCCTCCAGGTAGAAACTCAAAATAGTCAGAGAAGACATAAAACACCATAAAAACACCTCCAGGGGGCTTAATGAAGTTCTATCAACCTCATAGACACATGAAAAACAGAAAAAGTGCAAAACCATGGCACCACCTCTTTCATAATGGGCCACTCCTGCAAACTTTGGATGTCAATCTTAGCCAATCAGGAGGACATATGAAAGATCTGACAGGTTTATCTTGATGACATGACTAATGATATAAAGTGTACAGATTTGCGTGACGTTTGGACAAAATCTCTAGGAGTAATAGGAAAATAAGTGTTTTGCAAAACTCGGCCTCCTGGTGACGCTGAAACAGGCGTGTGTGAACTTTCACTGCAATCGGACGCTACATTTCTTCCTCTGTAATATATAAAAAATATCTTAAAAAATCTGCCTCCTGGTGACACTATAACAGGACAATGTGAAAAGGGTGGCATTTCTTCCTCGGCCTAGTGGGAATGTGTGTGAAAAGTTTGACGGCAATCACACGCTGTTCATGATTTGAGGCACTTTGTTCAAAACGGACCAATCCTGCAAACTTTGGAAGCCAATCTTAGCCAATCAGGATGGAATATGAAAAATCTGATAGATCCGGCTTGATCAGATGACTATAGAGATACTGTGTACCGATTTGCGTGATGTTTGGACAAAATCTGTAGTAGTAATATTTAAAAAAATCGTTGCACAAATCGGCCTTCTGGTAGCGCTATAACAGGCCGATATGAAACATTTGGGTCAGAGGTTCTGCACTGGCAATCAGGGAGTGTGTGTGCACAGTTTCACGTTGATCGGACCAACGGTGCCGGAGATTAGCTGTTCACAGACGGACACACGGACACACGGGCGGACAGTGGGCAAAACATGGTCTCGATCACGCCTTCGGCCTGGCGGAGACAACAAGCTCACAACATGTCGCAATGCGATGCGTTGTGAGCTTGTAGATCTGCTATTTTTGCTATATTTACATACAATACTACCGTCACCATATCTATAGAGATATTTATTTGGTAATAAATATTGTGATATTTGATTTAGTCCATATCGCCCAGCCGATCTACAAAGCACTGTATCATGACTTTGTCATTTGACAAATATAGGAAATATAGGTGGTTAATTCACAACCAAGGATGTAATATCTGGTTTTTGAACTACCACAATGCATCTGACTGACGCACATTGCCCTCACTTGAGCCCGTTTCAGATTTTGGTGGCCTGGTTTGCCCTGGCTCCAAATAACTAGCTACAGGCTAGAGAGGACTTGGATTTCATCCCTGGACACAGCCCAGTGCTGCCCAGCACAGCAGGGTTCAACTTAGGCCATCTTGGAAAAGGGACTGTAAGCATGGCATGATCACAACATCAGTGCCCAAATCATTTGGCTGTTGGTCTTGTTGCCATGTGATGCCTGCTCCTGGCAGGTGTCACAGAACAGGATTAATCATTCACTGAGCCAATTTACAAACACTCTCTTCGCTCTCTCTCTCTCTCTCTCACACACACACACACACACGCTATTTTTAATCATCACCTTCCACTCCAGCACCCCTCCCCCTCCCCCCCCCTCCTAGCCCCTGAAAAATCCATTAATTGTATTTTGAATTGCAACCTTACAATGGGAGAGTTTGTTTTCCCTTCTGTACATTAACAAATGAGATGGGCTGGTGCATACAAGGGGGGTTAGAACGGGGGGGGGGTTCAAATTTATATTTTTTGACGGACACAAAACAAAGGGGAGGAGAAAATTGAAATGAACAACAGCGGTGAAATGGCAGCAGCTTGCCTCGCACTCCTTTGAAGAAAAGTCACGAGCCCTTAAGATTTTTTTTAGAGAGGAAGAAAACCTGCGTTCTGTTCCTTCACTGCATTTTTCTTTGTCCTTTGAGCCCTCCCTTCACCCCCTCCCCTCTCCTCCTCCTCCTCCTCCTCCTCCATCTCCATGTTCCCCTCCACTCACCCCTCCCTCCCTCCTTCCCCCCCGTTTTCTAATTTTCCTGAGGACGGAGGTGCCTGGCTGGCTGGCACATGACATTGATTTCCATCAGCGCTTGGAAATAACCTCGGTGCCGTTGCCGGGCAACCCGCGTTTACCTTTTTGCGTTTTTTTTTGCATATTGCAGCGGCAAGGTTCTTCCCTCTCTCTCTCTCTCTCTCTCTCTCTCTCTCTCTCTCTCTCTCTCTCTCTTTCCCCATCAGTGTCGGCCGGTCGGCCGCGGCTCACGGAGCAGAGGATGACAAATGCGCTCAGGTGGGGCGATGGAAAGGGGACAGGAGGAGGGAGGGAGGGCGTGGAGGAGGGAGAGTTGGTGGGTGGAAGACTGGAGGGGGGAGGAGGTGATAGGAGGAGGGAACGAGTGGGGGTGGGGGTGGTGGGGGGGGGGGGGGGGCACACAGAGAGAGAGATGGATGGTTATGCCAGGCGGGAGCAGGGCCACTGAAACTCTGCCACATAGGCTGTGCGTGCATGCATGTGTGCGCGTGTGCGTGTGTGGTGTGTGTGTTGTGGGGGCGGGTTATTGATGTCTCCCCATCTGAGACTGAGGGGGGGGGGGGCAATAAGAGGGGGAATAATAAAGCACTGGAGCACTGACACCGATGGACTCTTGCCTTCTAATTAACTATGAGAGGGGAAAACTCTGAAAGTGACAAAATAACGGATAGGAGAAAGAGACATAGAGAGCAATAGACATATATACTGTAGTTAAAAATCCAGGTAGATATAGATAGAGATGACAGAAAGAGATTGAAGAAAGAATAAAGAGAATTTCAACACTGCTCCTGGTGACATTTAACAGGGTACTGTACAAAGATACAAAATACAACAACAGCCTTTCAATTGTGAGCAACTATAAGATGCTCTACACTCACAGAGTCACAGCGTATTGCTCTGTGCTTTCGCTGCCTCTTACAATGTCGCTACAGTCTGGAAGGAACATCAAGTTCCCTGTAGCCTGCTGTGATGGTAACCGTCTCTGGTGTGCATTTGTGTACTGTGTGTGTGTGTGTGTGTGTGTGTGTGTGTGTGTGTGTGTGTGTGTGTGTGTGTGTGTGTGTGTGTGTGTGTGTGTGTGTGTGTGTGTGTGTGTGTGTGTGCATTTGCGTATGTCGTGACTGGTGGTGCCGTGGTCAGTCCAGTTGGGAGGAAAGGGGGGTGCAGGTGGCAACACTTGTCATTGTGTAGGTCTGTACACATTTGTATGCACCAAGTAGCTTGTGTAGGGTGTGTGTGTGTGCGTGGGGGTGACTATCGAACCGCTGGAGTGTGTCGGGAGGGATGTTGATGCGGAGAGCGCGTGTGAGAGAGAGAGAGAGAGTGAGAGAGAGAGGCTCACTAAACTCAGATCCATGCAACCCCATTCCTTCACCAGCGTTGAGCCTCGTGACTTCTCTTACCCTTCCTTGTATCAACACCCCAGTCAAAGGGCAGCCAGGGAGAAAATTAATTTCTTATTACCTGATTATATTATTAGGTTTCGCTTGGTGTGTCTGTTAAATATTCCACATCAGCGTTTCACAGGGCATGGATATGGAGCAGGGCTATGCGTTGGGTTAAGGCAGGCCAGAAGTCTCGGTCTCTGTACTGGTGCCATAATGGGCAGAGACATGCCTTCCCCCGTCCTAAGGAATCAAGACTGGCGCTGGCAATATGCTGGAAGAAAGCAATTTGTTGGAGTGCTGTTCCCTCTCCACCACCAACCGCACGCACGCACGGTAACGCACGCCCATGCAAACCCGCACATACTGTACCAAATCAATCCCCAACCTCATGTTTCACAAAGGGAGTTAGAGTAGACTAGATCCATACACACATAATCTCACTTTTTCTCACACACACACACACACACACACACACAGACACTAAAGCAGGGCTTATCAAGTAAACTCAAGTTGACGGCATTCATGTAGCCATGCAGTTCTCAGGATTCTCTTTCTCTCCTGCGCTCTTCCAACACACACACACACGCACGCACGCACGCACGCACACACACACACACACACACACACACACACACACACACACACACACACACACACACACACACACACACACACACACACACACACACACACACACACACACACACACACACACACACACACACACACACACATTAAAGACCTGGCTGATGCCAGGGCACATCCACCGAAACCATCTCGACCCGATATTGGAATTTAGATGCTATCAGATGAAGAAAATGAAAAATATTTCTTGAGGGCTGCAGGGCCAAGTACATAATAAACAAGGGGGGAAAAAACAACAACCAAATAGAGACATTTCAGGTGTAAATCAATCTCAAGTTATATATATCCCTAGCTCAAAAATGCCCTGATAAGGTTGGAAGGGGGGCAGGGTAAACAAAATGTATCATTACAAAATTCATGAGGTCTTGAAACCCCAACTTGGGTTTCTTTCCTCCTGGAGGGCAATGCCATTATTATTTTTCATTTTTTCTTCCCTGGCAACACATCTACGAGCTCGCTAGCCAAGACTTGAGAAAAGGGCAAATTTGCATACCTTCCATAAGGAAAGAAAATGTGATCATATAAATGTAAATAAGGTGAGCTTAACTTATATTTTCCGTGAGAAAACGGCGAATTGATAACATGAGTGAGAGACAGGACGGAGGCGGAGAAGTGGATGGAGTGGAGAGGGGCTCCAAGGGGTTCGTGGATCAGAATATGCATTAATGTCTGTCAGGGACTTAGAGAGGGAAAATTAGCTTCTGTCTGTGCCCAGAACCACAGGCAGAGTGTGACTGTGCTCTAAAATGAACAGCAGGGGGCAGTGATGCAACTTGGTGAGGAGACGGATACTAAGCTCTCTTTTTTAGACACAGTTAACTATGCCTAGCTGACTTCAGTGGTGGAAAAGTACTCAAATGTTTTACTTAAGTAAAAGTATCAATACTGCAATGTAGAAGTACTCTGTTACAAGTAATAGTCCGGGAATTTAAAATCTACTTCAGTAAAAGTACAAAAGTATTGGTATCAAAATGTACTTAAAGTGTACTTAAAGTACCAAAAGCACTAAAATGTTTGAAAATAGCCGATCTACAAGCTCACAACGCGAGCTTGTAGATCTAGGCTATACCTAGGCTATTTTCAAATAGCCTAGGTATAGGGGTAAAGTGGTTAATGTATGTTTTATAATGTAATAATGTATATCTGCAAAGTAACTAGTAGCTAAAGTTTTCAAATAATTGTAGTGGAGTAAAAGTACAATATTTGCCTCTGAGATGTAGTGTAGTAGAAGTAAAAGTACTGAAAACTGGAAATACTCAAGTAAAGTAAAAATACCTCAAAATTGTACGTTAAGTACAGTACTTGAGTAAATGTACTTCCCAACACTGCGAGTAGCTGCCTTGCATAATCATCCTCGTCTTCATACCTATTGATCCTCAAAACACAAGTACGACCATTCTGACTTCCCAACTGTCGGTAGGAGTGAACACGCTTTGTCCTCTGCGAGTTAATATTTGATTGCTTTAATATTTGATTGCTTTAGTTTTTTGTTAATAGATTTGGCTCCGGGCCACATTGGCTGTCGTCGCCCGGCTGTAATTGTGATGGAGAAAAAAGTTCATGGTTGAAAAGATACAAGACAAGCATTCTATTAGTCTGCTCCGGGGCATGCTGCTCTACCTACAGAGAACATGAAAGGACAGTTTCCCAGGGTGTGTGTGAGTGTGTGCACATGGCAGGGGCCAATCAGATTCTTCTTCTCACCTATTGTGACAAAATAATCTTGATCTTTTCATTTCCGTCCAAGCAAAGCGTTCAATCTGACACCCGCATCCTTGTTTTGAACAATGAAAAAAACTAAACATAACAACAAAACAGATTAAAGGGATAGTTCACCCAAAAAAAATATTTTTTTCTATCAATTATTCACCCTATGGAGACTTGAATTCATGGATATCTTTTTAGTTTTTGTCGCATTCCTAAGCCAATAATTTGATGACCAGGGGACCGGTAGGCAGCGGTTCCGGTAGGAGACACAAAGGAGACTCTTTGTGTCTCCTACCGGAACCGCTGCCGGTCGTCAAATGATTGCCTTAGGAATGCGACAAAAACAAACAAAAAAATCTGTGAATTCAAGTCTCCATAGGGTGACTAATCGATTGAAAAAAAAGTCATTTTGGGGGTGAACTATCCCTTTAACAACAAAGAAAGCCTAAACCAAGTCAAATAAAAAAAAGCTACATATACTTGAGTCCAGTTTCCGATTTTAAAGCTCCGCATCGATGTTTCGAGACTCACATTATCATGACCTCGAACTGGGGGTGGTGGGGGGGGGGGGTGGGTTTCATCAGAGTGTCACTGTGAGGATGCCAACTGGGTCAATGGTGCGTGAAACTGCCTCCTTTTATTGGCATGGCATTCAATCAGTTCCTCTTGACTATATGTCCTTGGCTTTGTGGTGGTGGTGGCGGCGTGGGGGGGCGTGGGGGGTGGGGGTACCCATTATAATAGTATACTGCACCTGCCCTCATCTTACCACCCGATCCTTCTTAATATACACCGCTCTCCCCGTCCCTCCTCCATTCTATCTCTGCATAAATGCAATCAGCCTCGTCTAGATAGGCACAGCCTCCCTCTCTCACTTCTCCCTCTGTTGTTTCTGACTGATTATACAGCACCACCATTCTTCTGTTTCGCTTCCACCCCTCTATCCATCCTTCTCCCTCCTCCCCCCTCCTCTGTAGATTCCAGAGGAGTTGGCTGAGTGCCAACGGTTCCACCCCCCACCCCCTCATGCCCCACCCACCCTTCCACCCCCCCCGCCCTGACCTCCTTGTGTGTACATCTACCTATAGATCATCTGGCCTCACCCACCTCATCTACATAGAAAAATAAAGACGCCAACTGGAACCAAAACTGGTTCTTCAGACGAGTGATGCCTATAGATAGAAGAAGCATTTTTGAGTGAGTAGCACCCTTTCCCGGCCATTATTATTATAGACAGAGAACGGGAGATGGTAAAGTGGAAGGAAATACCCTAAGCAGAAGTATAGGAATTTGGAGAAATACTGTAGTGACGGGCCATTCTGTTTTCAGACTGTTGTCCCTCTGATACTATGCCTCTCAATAATGATTGAAAAGAGAACACATCAAAGGAGAATGCTTTCTTTCATATCAAAGGAGGTGAAAAATATATATAGAGAGGGAAACGGAAAGGAAACCCATCGGAAACCATTTTGCATGATTTCTTTTTGACACAATATGCCGATGCCAGTAGCATTTCATCAGCGTGTGTAGTGATAGAGCGACTTGGCATGCCAGACCACCTTCGACAATGATGGCTGTCGATATTTCACTCTCAATTGCTCCCGTTATCACGCCATGCACATTCGCCTGTGTTCTGCATCAGCGTTGAGACTTAGCCGACGTGGCAGTCAGTCAGCCCCATTAAACCCCAAAGCAGTCCCTGGGCAGCCCTTTTGTCTCCTCTATTTGTTCCCCCCAGAAGCACTAAACAGCATCTCCTACGATATACACTCTAAACTAAACAACCTTTCGCCTCCCCAGAGAGGCATGCCTCTTCCTTCGCCGCGTCCGCGTCTCCGCCGACGACTTTAATCAAATATGCAGCTGTCTCTTAATCAAAACAAGGCCAATTTGCATACAGGCAGAGAGGGAGGGCAGCGGCCCCTCCCAACCTGCGCCCGTGCACGGAGCTGGCTGCGATCCAGGCAGACGAAGCGCCCTGATGTGCCAATGGTCGTGAGGAGGTGGAGAAGAAGGTGGAGGAAAGAGAGGAATGGGAGGTGTGGAGGAGGTGGCAAGAAGGGAGGGTGATGAGCGCAGGAGGGAAGGAGGGAGGGAGGGAAGGGGTGGGAGCATGTCTGGAAACAAGCAAAAATCCAAATTAAGCAAATCTCAGATGGATGTGGCACATTAACATACGTCAACAACAAACAGGGGCGCTGTGCTTCGTGTCGCCGAAAGAGTGAGTTGGCAAAGCTCAAGGGTAAACCGGGCAAAGGATCAGAGTACATTGGTATTCAGTGTGTGTATGCATGTGTGTGTGTGTGTGTGTGTGTGTGTGTGTGTGTGTGTGTGTGTGTGTGTGTGTGTGTGTGTGTGTGTGTGTGTGTGTGTGTGCGCGAGCGTGTGTAGCAGGTGGGGGTCTAAAACAGATGAAGCGATGGTGTCAACAACACAAAAAACAACTTACAACAGATTTTCAAGGCGCTGATTAGCCAATGACGAGGGGGAACACACACACACACAAGACACAAAACACTGTCTCCCAGCATGCACAGCTTTTAATAAATGCGAAGCAATTAACAAACGCCAATTACTTCAACAAATTACCTTGCGTCGATTATTTTGGCGGCACTCTGCGGCAGTTCAGGGTACGTGTGAGGCGGCCACAAGGTGACGATCTTTGGTTTTTTACTATTTTTGTGGAGGAGGATTGCGGTGTGTGTGTGTGTGTGTGTGTGTGTGTGTGTGTGTGTGTGTGTGTGTGTGTGAGAGAGAGCGTATATACTGTGGGTAGCAGTAGAAGTGAGACTGAGGATGTGTGTGTTTGAGACAGAAAGGAAGCTAGCTAGGCACTGAGGCTCTATAGTGCTACATGAGCACAGAATAGGGCAAGTCTGCTGGCTGGCTGGCAGGTACTGTATAAGTTCGCTTTGTCTGCTTGCCGGCCAGAGAACATGTCTGGCGGCATTGCGGGCTAGACTGATGCTGCTGTCTGGCTGGCAAGCGGGGTGGCTAGGGCTGGCTGGTTGGCTCATTGGCTAGCTGGCTGTTTGACTGGCAGACGGGCTGGCTGGCTTCACCAACTCTGCCTGGTAACGGCGCAGCCGGAACAGGGAACATGCAGAGAGAGAGCTGTGTTTTCTCAAGTCGGTCGATTTAGTTTTTCTTCTCTCTTCTGATTCTGAACTGAGTGTAATCTTATCTTGCTGTATTTCACTGTGACAAAAAATATTTGGGCACTATTTTTTTTATATATATATATATATACACTGTCTGTATATATATATATATATATGATATATATATATATATATATGATATATATATATCATTATAATCATAATAAAATGTTTTACCTGAAGAATATCCATTTGTGATTGTTTTGCTGGTACATTTAAAGAAAATGGAGGAAATGGTCAAATAGAGCGCTGGCATTGTTCTTTCATTACCGACACAAATCGCCATTTCCATGCCAACAGGCTCTGGCGACGTGCCAAAAGGGGAGTAACATGGCGGTGGGTGGGTGGAGTGGGTGCAGTGATGCAGTATACAATCCAGCCGAGACGTATACCCGCTGTTACTCTTGGCAAAGGGTTTTTCCAAATGTACTCAGCAGCGCCGTCACAGAGACGAGGTGTGCTTGCCCTTCCAGACAACTGCATTCGTTATCTCAAAGTTAATGCTGAACAGGTTTCCAGTCAATGAAAAACAGAACCGCCCTGCCCCTTTTTTGTTTTTTTGCCCCCGAAAAGGTCGGTCCAGCATGAATAAGCTCTGTCTCCTTAATTATTCTGTCCTCTATTTATCATTTTGGAAAGCCACATACACTGGCGTGTTGGTTCTAGTTATGCTATTTTCTCCGGCGATTTGGCATAGAGGGAAAAAAACGATAGACCCCGGGGGGACCCCGATCAACAAAGTATATAGGGTTGAATTGGTTAACAGACCTCCGCAGTCCCACCACCCCTGTCCTTCTAGCCAACAAGTCATCTGCTAGCACAATATGGTTCCCAAATTGGGGGTCGGGATCCCCAGGGGGGTCCCCACATGATTTTGGGGGGGTCCCCAGATGATTAATGTGCAACATTGTTTTCTCACTCAACAGTAAACAAACCAACATACAGTTAAATGTATACAGGGTATCTGCACGTTTGTAAAGTTACAATTTAAGGACTTTTAAGACCTTTTTAATACCTCTAAAATGAAAATAATAATAATAATAAAAAATAAACTAACAATAAGTCCATTACTACATCAAAAGTAACCAACAAACTATACTATAAAAAATGGTCAAACATCTGCCAAATTGTCAAATATTACCTAAGAAGGAAGCAAACATTTGGAAAATAGCTTGTAGATTGGCTATTTTCACAATATTTAGTCAAACTAAATGTAATGCCACAACTCCTACAACTCCAAGTGCTTATGAGGATGGGGGGTCCTCAGTTCAAATATGAATATTTTGGTGGTTGCGGTCTGAAAGGTTTGGGAACACTTGTGCTAGCAGACACACCAGACACAGTGAGTAATAAAACTCCATTCACTATTCTACCCTTCTTGAGTTGACTGAGTTTACACATACTGATACTAGTCAATGACATTCAGTACTGCTGAGGGGCTTAATGAATACAGACCACCCAGTGTTTCAGTGTGGTGCCCACCCACCTCCCAGAACTGAGTACCGGCTGTCAGCAGGAGCCAACAGCAGTGCAACTCGAGGGACATCGACCTACAGTAACATGCTCTTGGGAATGCTGCTCACCGGGGGGGGGGGGGGGGGGGGGTCTACAAATACGATACCACTGGTTCTCAAAGTGGGGACCCCCAGTGGTCCTTGGGGGGGGGGGGTTCCAGGGGGTACCTAGCAAAATGAGGAACAATTTAAACACTTGAGCCCCATTTTATTGTTCAGCAAATAGATCCCCTCTTATGGGGATCTATTTGGGGGGTCTTGTTGTTTGAGAACCACTGCTATACCTTTACCTTACAAGCCATTTCTGACAGAGTATCGCTGAAAGACCTTGGGTTCCATCTTCAAATGGAGGATCATAAAGCTGTTGGAGTTATATATATATATAGCTATGTAATTAGGTCACATGGTCCACTGTCACTGCAAATTAACCAACTACCAATACTGTTGTCACAAGACCACATGATGAAGATGGGGATGCTACCAATAAAATGTGTATTTTCCCCCCTGAGCCAATGCCATGTGCCAATGGCTTTTCTTGATAGCGCAGGTATGAAAATAAGAATTAGTCTAGGTCAGATTCCCCAAAATCCCCAAAACATGGAGGTCAGTGTGTAGAGCTGCCAGAACGTATACGTGTTGTGGAGTCTCGCCTCAATACCCACGATCAGGTGAGAGTTCACATACTGTAGGGCCAGCAAGCACAGTGACGGAAGAGTTCAGCACCTCGGACAGCGCCACTGCCTTGGCCTTGTCATCGATGGGAGGTATGTCCCTAATTCCATTCTCTCTCAGTTTGATGTGTTGGCACCTGTGCGCTGCCTGATGGGCTGAAGGCAGCTACACTGAATTCGTTAATCAAATTGTTTGGCTCTTAGAGACAGAATTCTGTCTCACTGTGTAGCTGGCTCTCTTCAGAGAAGGAACTCTCCCATCGGGCCTTAAGCGAATGCTCCACTGTGTTCTCCCCTGTCGCACATTTCTAATGTTTTATTACATTACTGATTGTAGCTTTTCTCTCTCCATTTTTAGGCAAAATAGGAGAGCGACTGAACACTGGAAAAAAGCACTATTGTTTGTTTGAAAGCCCCAGTTTGGGAAGAATTATGATTTATTGACTTTGGGGAACTTCCCCTGAATAAAACAACACTTTGCGTTTAAACCTTTCTGTGTGTTGGCTTGGGTCAGACTTCACAGTGTCTACTAGGTGCCTAGGCAGAGGTGCTGAAGGAGTGTAGGGGGGTATGGAGCGCTTACGATGGTCTAAAGCTCCTTATACACCGGGGGCGATTTTTTAATGCGAATAATACGGTTTTTTTAAAAACCTTATAAAGTCAATGCAAGCTTCCACGGAGCGAAAAAGCAAAGCGAAAAAGCGTCTTTTAATTATTCGGAACGAGTCCAAATTTTGCGTATATTCGCATAATCGCCGGTGTGTAATGACCTTAAGAGTTTAGTGTGCCTAGGATGCCCCTCAGGTGGGAAGAGGCGAGTATGGGGGTTGGGGGTCACTTGGAGCACAGAAGATCAAAATCGAGGGGACCAAGAAGGCCCTTGGCTTCTTCCTTCTCCCATGTCCAAAGTGAAAACCCTCCAACAGCTGGCATAGACCTGTCCCATCAAGGCGAATAGAGTGGGGCACTGCTGAGCCCAGGAGGAGTGCTCCTATGCGGTTAGAGAGTGGGGCGAGTCGGTCCCTGACTCCCCGTTTATGGTGGTTCTGAGACCTCCATGGGGTGCATGGCTATGCATTGGGCCGCTAGGGGTGTCCCTACGTCGGTCTGGCACACTGGATAGACGTGCTGGTCTAAAGCGTGGACCTCCATGCTGATCTGCGGGCTGCTATGCCTAAGATAGGTGCTTGTGGTCGGACATAGGTAGCGAGAAGGGTCCCCTGTGGTGTCAGGGGCAGACAGGGCTATCCCTATGTCAGACTGGCTCACAGGAGAGTCTGTCTGGTTAAACTCCTGAGCAAAAACAGAGTATGAGCATTAGGTGCGTGCGGATAGCAATGCTTGTCCCTCAGACAGCAGCAGGGACATGGCCCCTTATAGGCCTGGAGAATGGAGCACAGGTCATCATGGGCTATTCACCTTTCTGTTAAAAAGCTCCAGAAAAAAGACATTCGTAACAAGCAAAGGTGAACCCTATCCCTGTCACACTCCTCCACCTATGTCTAGAGACACTATAGGTTCTGAAAGTTCTGCACTGACTTCCTTCCACAACTTCTCTACACCCATAAGGATATGTCTCTTCACTGTATCCCCGCACTGAGGAGACCATCTTCCCCATAAACCTGATGGCCCAGCTCAGTCCCCGAATCTGGAGATTATTAAATCTGTAACGGGGTGAGGGGGACAACCCAGGACTCCCTGGACTTACAACCCTTTTACAACAATGTTTGAGCTGGACAAAAAGCAGATTTGGATTCCATACCCCTAAATAACATGTATGCCATAAATTAACACGATTTGCCTTCAGCACTTAAAATAAGCACATTTTCTTCTGCCTCGACTAAATCTTGAAAGTGTCATTTCAACCCATTTAGACCTGATGCAGATTCTAACAACGGCTTCTAAATCCTAACAGTTTTCTGAAAAACAAAAAATGCATGTTGCTATATATATATATATATATATAGAAACGTCTGAAATAACACAGATGGTGTCCCACATTGAAAGGTATAACACTGTATAGGTTGAACAGGTCTAAATGGGTTTCAGTAAGTTAACACGTGCAAGAAAGTGTCCACACATAATGTGCTCCACAGCATGGTGCAATCGTTCTTTGATTATCTGTTTGTTTGTTTGGACTGCAGTCTGAGCAGCATGAAGGAGACAGAGACACGCTGAGCTATATATAGTAGAGAACAATAGCTAAGGCCACGTGAGCAGTGGCTGCAGTAGCTGTATTAAAGCATTTAAGAGTAATTTTCTGTCTGTGACTGACAGACATATTGCATGAAAAAGCAATACTGTATGCTGAGAACTTCAGTTCAGTGCATCACACGTGAACAATTACTGAGATGACACACATGATGGAATTAATAAACAATATACAAACCGAAAACAGGTGGCGGACACGTGGTTCACAGCAGCCTAATATAATTCTGTGATATACAGTATCAGCCTACCCAACTGCTTGTTGGTTTGATTATTCACAGGGCTGTGAATAGCACGGTGGAGAAAAGGGCAAGCTAAAGCTATTACGAAAATGCCAAAAACTCCCATTAAGCTGTCAAGAATTAATAATTCACACTTTCTTCAAGTCTCTCTCATTCTTTCTGCATGAAAGGTCCCTCTGAACAGAAGAGGTGCTCTGGCAAATAAAAGGTGAGAGGGGGGGTAAGTAGTGTGGTTAGCTGTGGATATCAGCTTTTTCTCTCTCTGAGATTGTTCAGCAGCATGTGGGAAGGGAATCACAAGGTGCTCTTTTGCCTGCTGGTAAAATAACCTGGCCAGAAGAAAGGATATACGGGGAAGAGGGAGGGAAACGGCTCAGGGAGTCACTGTGAAAAGGTGAGATAGAGGCTGAACAGCCATTTTGAATGCTAAGCTTCAGCATTTAACAACAGCTATCAAAAGATCCTGGCCATTGACTGTATATAAATCCTGACCCAAGTCCCACACAAAAGTGCCTTCAAACAAAAGCATTTGCATTCAGCCACAATGCAGTTTGCTCAATGCCTCTCCCAAAGGGATCCAACATATTAGCATCTCTTGAAACTCTTGTAAAAGGCAAAGAATAAAAGGGGTTGAGAAGGTTGCGAGAAGTAGCGTAGTTAACACAGTTAACCCAATTATTTATTACAGGTACTCACTGTGAATACTTAAGATATGTTGACCACAAATTGATTAAGGTATTCACAGTACAATATCTGTGTATCGAAAAGGTTATTTTTGAACTGGTTATTTACACACCATGCTATGAATCAATGTACTGTATTTGTATTATTTACGCTGCAAATTGATGCAAAACTATTGTAATGAGACTGTCTGTATGTTAAATCTAGTCTACTGGTAATCATTCTGTCCACCTGAAGCGGTGCTGAAGCGGCTCAACTGCTATGCAACCCTCTGTTCTACCAACACTACTGGGAGTAGATTGTCTATGTACAATTTGGACAATATTTATACCTGTGAATATCTTCTGCATCTATAAAGCATGAAATCTCTGTGAGCGTTCACACGATCAACTTCAAAGAAAACTTGGCTTGTGTATTGCTGAGGACCCAAGGAATTTCAAAACAGAATCTATAAATCCACAAATCTGTGTATATCTGTGTCTTTGTCCCTTTTATGACCATACAGAGATCCCTGTTGTTGTTGTCATCATCAACAACAATATAAACATCATAGACTGGCCTCCAAGTACTATGATAATGGGTATTGTACTCTGACAATGGGTACAACAGGTATTACATATTACATAACAGAAGAGGCATGTGTTCCGAACAGGCATTGCACTAGTACTGTATGCGGCACTTTGACTACACTTATATATATCTACAACTGTTAAAATCTCTTTCACCACACTAATTCCCAGGCAGTCCCAAGTGCTGATTGGGCGAAGCAAGATTTCTCATATACCTCGGTGGTTCTCAACCTGTGGGTCGGGACCCCCAGGGGTGTCCCCTTATGATTTTAGGGGGGTCCCCAGATGACAATTTAATGCCTTTTTAATACCTCAATTGTTTTTATAAAATAAAAGAAAAAATACCATTACTGCATAAAAAGTTATCAACAAACTATACTATAAAAAGTTAAACAGGTCAAACATAAGCCAAATTGTGGGGGAACCCCCCTGGTTTCTGGTACTCTTTTCCTAATTCCAATGCATTAATACTTACTCTTATTTATTTGTAGTATTAGTGTTATTTGTTACTCCTATTGCTGTACAGTATCTCCTTTTTTGTATCTGTCCTGTGTTTCAAACAAGGCTCTAGTGCAATAGGCTGCATGGACCATGCAGTCAGCAGATCCACAGTATAGCATTCCATAGGAACAGTGTCACAATTATCATTATCTCTCACCTTCATGCTTCAGGCTCTGTCTGTTTGTCTTTGTGTCTTTGTGCGGATGGCTAGCCGTTTAGGTACTGTACCGAGCGACAAAGTTAGATAAGTGTCAGACAGATAGTTAGCGTCACACAGTTTTCATTATCTCTCACCTTCATGTTTGTCAATGTCACAGCACAGCGCCTTTTTACAGTACGTAGTGCCGTCTCAGTCCAATGAGTCAGTCCAGCCCAGGGAGATGGTGACAGGAAAAGGCAAAGCAGGAGCTGCTGGTGTATGAAAAGGTGATAGTGACCTCAGACAATACACTGAATTGTCAACATTATCATCAACATATGAGACCATAACAGCAGTGGTGGAAGACTTACTCACATTTTTTACTTAAGTAAAATCAATACCCTATTGCGGAAATAGTCTGTTGCAAGTACAAGTTTGATATTCAAAATGTACTTGAGTAAAAGTACAAAAGTATTGGCATCAAAATGTACTTGAAGTACCATAAGTAAAAGTACTAATTTCACAAGTTTTCAAATGTATAAATATCCTTTCAAAATAGCAGATCTACAAGCTCACAACGTGTCGCTTTGTGACACGTTGTTAGCTTGTAGATCGGATATTTTCAAATTGCCAAAGTATATATATATAGGACTGAAGTGGTTTTGTAATAATAATCAAAATCTACAAAGTAACTAGTAACTTGAGTTTTCAAATAATTGTAGTGGAGTAAAAAGTAAAGTACAATATTTGCCTCTGAGATGTAGTGGAATTGAAGTACAAGTATTGAAAATTGGAAATACTCCAGTAAAAGTAAAAATTCCTGAAAAGTGTAAGTACTTGAGTAAATGTACTTAGTTACTTTCCATTTCACCACTGCATAACAGTTGAGCATATGACAGTATGAGAATGAAAAGCCCCAATTAATTCAGTGTTGTATTATAGGAGCAGCAACCCCACATTTAATGATGTGGTCATTATTTTAATATTGAAAAAAATAATTGCATTAGTACTATCACTGATGGAGTAAAAATAATTGCATTAATTTAGTACTATCACTGATGGGAGTTAAAATAAATTATCCCAGAAAAAAAAACTATTAACCAGGAGAATGTTTGAGTATATATCTGTAAATAACGGCTATGGTAATGACTCTTTCAGGGATATTCATAGGTAGCCTATATCTACTGTAATTTCAGTTTGTGTCCTTTAATTACAATAAAGTATCTTTCACATTGTGCAAGCTATGACAGCTCTTAGTTTTTACCTCTTGAGTTGACATTTCTTCAAGAACATCAATGTTGCTGGATGCTCTTCCAAAGTGCTTTCCAGTTCACATGTTTGAGCTAACGTTAGCCTATAGACCAATTATTTGTTTACTAACATTGAGACTGGATGCACAGCACAGGTGATTGTTTCATGCAATCAATTCTCAACCTGTTGTTTTACCCCGACCCCCTCTTGTGTGTTGGCTAGTGAGGCGCGTCCGAGCGTGACCTGACAGAATGGGTTTCATTTGGAGCTAGTATGACGTTTGGAGCCAGTGTGACGTCGTCTGTTAAGGGGCTACTTGTTGAAAAGACCAAATAACTACAGTCAACCTTTACAGAAATTATACAAATACATTCCATCCAAATGCTTAAGAATTCAATCATTTCAATGTAAACAACTCTGCAGCCCTCTTCAGCCGGGTGTCCTGATTGGTTGGATGCTGACACTTGTTCTCTGTGTGGAGCAGCTCTTTAATTGGCCACGTCTGGCCCCTGGTTGATTTATATTTCGTCGTACGAAGGTGTCAATACTTTTTGCCACATGACGACACCTGCGTGGACAGGAGGCCCCATGAGAATTTGCTAACATCCAAATATTGTTGTTTTTGAAGCCTTATTGTCATACTTAGAAACCTTAAAACATTGTACAAACACTAAGAAATACAGAAGAATCTGTGAAGAATATGGTATTGCCAAGTCTATAACGAGCTTATTTATATTTGATATTTTGTCAATAATAATAATGATAAACACTGTGCACCATTAAAAAATATATTTATTTTATATTTATTCTCAAACCTTTTCATATCACAGTCACGGTCCGGACCCCTAAATTACTAGGCCTATATGCAGCCTGTTTAGCGCGGACCCCCATCTGAAAATATTTTGTGCCAGGGACCCCCATACAAGATTTGTGTAGACCTAGTTACAAGTTTTAACATTTGTCCTAGGTAAAAAAATAAATAAATCAGATCTACAAGCTCAATGCGAGCGGCGTTGTGACCTTGTAGACCTTTGTGCTAAGGACCCCCTCGAAAATGAGATGGTGGATCTCAAGGGGTTTATCCTTCTAATAAAAGGTACTATATATAGATCTGGCTATTTCTAAAGTGGTTCTCATTTTGATGCCATACTAATTATTTTTACTGGGGATCCCCTGGAACACCCTCAAGAACCAGTGCTAGTCTAGACAGACCATAGCTCTATAGTCTCTAGACCACTGTTTTCCAAACAGTGGGTCGGGACCAATCTTTGGGTCGCGGACCAATTTGTGTGGGTTGAGAATAAATATCCCCTTTTTTCATTTCCTATTATTTCAAAAGATTTTTAAAAGTTTCAACAAAAAAAAATGACAACTCTTCATTGTTTTTTCATAAATAAAGTATTTCACAAATACAAATATTACTAGCTTGGGTCGTGGTCAAATGTGGGGGGGTCCAGGGGGTCCCCAGAAAAATTTGTTAATATAGCATCAAAATCAGTTTAACCACTTTAACTATTTTATACTTGGGCTACTAGAAGAAAAAAAAAATCTAAAAGCTCACAATTTGTGACGCGCAATGCGTCAAGGTTGTATTTTCAAAACATTTAGAAAAATCTTGAAAATTTGTGAAACGTTTAGAAAATTGTAAGAAAAACAAAGGTCCCAGGACCGAAACGTTTGCTTTTTTAATTCCTATGAACACAGAGCACTTGATGAGCATTTAAAATAAATAAATGATATTTTCTTAAGTCTTTCTAAGGAGTTTTCCTTAATTTTGAGTCTTGTTCTGCCAGTTTTCCTCATGGGGGTGCCTGGAATAAAATCTTTTCAGATTGGGGTCTGTGGCAAAATACAAAAAAATCTGTTTCTGTCAACATGGCAATTTGCCAATAACAATGAATAAACATAACTTTATATAGAACTTTTTCAAAAGAGTTTACAATGAAGACCACAAACTGTCAACAATAAAAATATCGATCTTTATTTCTTTGAGATATATCAAAGATAAACCTTATTCTATAATACCATAACAAATTACACAATAACTATACAACAGTAAACAAACTGTAATCCCATTAGTAATTTTCTTTAAGTCAGAGACCACAATAATCATCTTGGCTTTTGAATCTTGCTTTTTAAACCCGTTTTTGTGCGAGTGTCGGAGGAATGAATCATTTGATATGATTGAATGCAACACTGTACTTCCTGAAACATATCGACGTAAATATAATCTTATCAGACATTTACTGAGATTGTCCGACGTTGAAGGTGGTGGTTTTTGGTGGCACATATCCATACACTCTGTGGTAAAAGGTTCACCCATCTTCTAAAGTAACACCATAGGATTAGGAATATGAGTTATAATTATTCATTGGATGGATTTATCACATTGCAATCATTCATTCATACAAGTTTGAATATATCAATGACCGGTACTGGCTACTTATGAACTTTACTAGGAGGAAAAGTCCTTGGAAGCTATTTACATTGTAGCCTAGGCCTTTAAGAGTACAGCATATTATATGAATGAATAAAACAAAATACACTGCCCGAAAACCATCACTATTTACTGTAAGACCTGAAAGATTCTTTGAAAGTCCATAGTTGTACTGAAATGAATTGGATTACGCAAAAAAGTACACATAAATACCTACCCATAAATCTATTCTCTATGTGCTTCTCTTTAGAACGACAAAAAAAATACATTTATTTGGTTTACAGTCAAGAAAATCGATTGATAATGAGGATGGATGAACGCAATGGCATGGCAGCTCCACACATTCACCCCATCCTCATAATCAACAACACAATTTTACAACAACAGCAATAAAAATACAATAGTAAATGAGCCATGTAAAATGCACAGTAGGACTGAGGCTGGAACAAAACAAATTGGCATTACATAAAGGGGATTTTGGGAAATGGGTCGTTTGGCAAAAATAAAAAAAAGGTTCTTAAAAACATCTTAACAGAGAACGGGGGTTGTCATTTTTAACAGCTGCTCCACACTGCAGATGTTTTTATTCTATTTTGCAGTGCAGATGTGTCGATGTCTTCTCTCCCTCCATAATACTATAAGACTAAACTAGATCCCGACTCTAGCATCTACACATTACTAATGCACGACAAGACAAAATAGAAGTCACTGAAAAAGCTACTCGTTTGACTTCGATCTATTATCGTCTGATGTGCCATACTTCATTTTGAACACCTGGCTTAGGTTCCAGCTCTTGTCAAACGAGGAGCTCCTGCTTTTGTACACAGCCAGCATGATTTGGTGTACGCAACTTCAACACAAGCTGTGGTTTAGGCAGTTTATAGCAACGACGGCTCCCTAGGTAATCTCACTGTGTGTGTGTGTGTGTGTGTGTGTGTGTGTGTGTGTGTGTGTGTGTGTGTGTGTGTGTGTGTGTGTGTGTGTGTGTGTGTGTGTGTGTGTTAAGATGGATGTGGAGCATGTACTGTATGCAACTATGCATTCACATACTGTATATATGTGTAATCACACTTGTGTGAAGCAGAGTGAAACCTTTGCATTCTTTTCATTTTGTGATATTTTACGACTCAGTTATCTGGCCAATGCACAGTGATCTCTCTACATCTCGTGGGACAGAGCATCATGCTTAACAGCAACCCCGTTGGCTTTCACGCTGGGGACCGCATTGGGCTGACCATTAGCCTTGGGAGGACCACTGGGCTGGCCGGTGGGCGGCTGGGAGTCGGGGCCGGCATTGGACTCATTTAAGCGGCGAACTCGGTACATCTCATAGTGGATGCTGGCTGTGATGTCCTTGATGTTCTGCATGTGTGTTCTGAAAAAAAAGGGCACAATGTTAGACTGAAACTTTTAAACGTGAGGCCTTGTACTCATAATTGTGTAAAACAAAACTAAAAATGAAATTGTTAGGTGTTATTGGGTTTATTGTGGCCATTTTCACAGAAACTATAGATACAAAGAGCATATAAATGAGGATCTTCCTTGCAAAACAACTTACATAAAAGCATAAGTGTTAGTTTTAAATGTCACCCAGTACTCATAATTGTGTAATACAAAAAATGAAATTGTTAGGTGTTATTGGGTTTATTGTGGCCATTTTCACAGAAAGCATAGATAAAGAGAGCATATAAATGAGGATCTTCATTGCAAAACAACTTACATAAAAGCATTAGTGTTAGTTTTAAGTGTCACCCAGGCTTATCAGAAAAACAATAAAAACTAGAAAAAGTGCTCCTCGGAGCACAGGTCTCCGCCAGGTCAGGTACGTTATTGTGGCCTCCTGGTGGCGCTATAATAGGCCAATGTGAAAAGGGTGCCATTTATTCTTAGGTCTTTCACGGCAATCAGACACCGCATTCATGATTTGAGGCATTTTGTTCCAAAAATGTGTTTTGCTAAATTAGACCTGCTGGTGGCGCTATAACAGGCCAATGTGAAAAGGGTGGCATTTCTTTCTCGGCCTAGTGGGAATGTGCGTGTGAAAATTCACGGAAATCGCAAGCTGCGTGCATAGTTTGAGGCTTTTTGTTCAAAACGGACCAATCCTGCAAACTTTGGAAGCCAACCATAGGCAATGAGGATGGAATATGGGAAATCGGACAGATTTGTGTTGATCACATGACTATAGAGATACTGTGTACCGATTTGCATGACGTTTGGATAAAATCTGTAGGAGTAATGTAAAAAAAAAAGGGTTTTGCACAAATCGGCCTCCTGGTGGCGCTATAACAGGCCCATGTGAAAAAATTGGGGCAGAGGTTCTGAATTGGCATCCAGGGAGTGTGTGTGCACAGTTTCGGAGCGACCGGGCCAACGGTGCCAGAGATTAGCTGCTAACACACAGACAGGACGGACGGACGGACGGACGGACGGACGGACGGACGGACGAAAACATACTCTCTCGCCATGCCTTTCGGCCTGGTGGAGACAACAAAGCTTGGCTAACATAAAGAAAAAACAATAGGAAAGCCATTCGCACCTAAGAATTCTATAACAAGAAGTTAAACGTACCTGATGAGAAGGTCTCGAAGGTAAGCAAACTCACAGTGTGCAATATTCTCAACTGCAAAAAGAGAAAGGAAATGTTGTCAAATTACATTGTATGAAAGAAAACTTCTGCCAGAATAATCTCCACAGGACATAACGCATGCAGAACAGGCACATATTATTGCCTTTGATTTTATTTATATATAAAAGGAGAAACACACTATTGAACATTGTTCAGAACAGTAGGCATATATATCATACACCTATTGATATTGCACACAGCAATGAAACCATCCTCCACTGCATCCACCACCCAACAAACTCACGTTATTCCATCGCCCACCACTAGATGGCAGATTTGCACTAAAGTCAGCTGAAGGACATTCTCCAACTTGACATCTGCAGCAATTTTCTTAAGTCAAGATAATACCTTCTTCCACTTCCCAGTAATTTAATACATCTCAACCGCCGCCAACACCCCCACCCCTATATTGAAGAGCGTAAATGAGACATTTTAACTAAGTCCCTGTGACAAGCCGCTGGTGCCTCCCTCTCTAGTAGGGCAAACACGTGTTTGAATTATAGATTATGTCAAGTCCATAAACGTTAAAAAAAAAGGGATACTATTTATGCAACGCTTTGAAATCCAAGGGCAGGAAATTAAATTCTCCTTGAGCGTTAGGGAGAGGAAGAGAGCGGGGTAACAGCTGGATCTGGGAGTGTTGATTAGTGGTGGAGAGAGGGAGAGCACTCTAAGTTAACTTGCAAAGAAAAACCAGTAAATACCAGTGCCCCCCAATACCAGTGCCCCCCAACCCCAATAGGACACAATGAGAGACCCTGAAACATAAACTGTGTATTTATATGCATATACATGGTTAGCTATAGGCTGAAATACACAAGTCTCTCACTCTCAATGAACATACCCCGCCCAACCCCCCCTCTCTCCCTCTCTCACACACATAAAGTGCACAGTAAATTCTTCAGTGTTAATTTAACTGGATGAAATGAAATGTCCTTCGCCCAGTTGTAACAGAGACCTTGTTTTAAGAACTATACACATCCAGAGAGGACTCCTCTGTGGCTTAATTTATTGTCAGTGATGACAAGCCCCAAATCCCTCCTCCTCCTCCTCTCACCTCCTTGCCTGTGTGAACCACCTCCTAGGCTTGCTAGAAAGGAGCCATTGTTCGCTCAGCCAGAGACCACTGCATTTCCCACACATTCAACTTATCATACAGTACATCTCCATTTGAGTCCATTTGGAAGAGCATAAGCATATTGCTAAGAGCATAAGATGCACTCTGCACCTCAACGTGAAGACGAGCAAACATATTCCATTTATACTCTACATCAGTGATTCTCAAACTTTCTTAATTTCCAGAACGCCGAGTTTGATATGCATTAGGCCACTGACCCCATTTGTTAATTTCTTTATCTCTGCGACCCCAAAACGTCACTGTAAAATCCTCTGTATATTTTTGCACAAATGGAACCATTTCCATTTCATTTCCATTTGTATGCTCTCAGAGTCCATTAAGTTTCCAACTATCAATCATTCAGCCGGAGACCCCCTGGAACCCCTTCAAGTACCCCTGGGGGTTCCCGGACCCCGCGTTCAGAACAACTGCTCAGTATACTTTTTAGACACGTTTGCCCTCCCTGAGGATTACAATTAGACATCCTTTTGGTTTTAGCAGTTTAGCTAGACGAAAAGTTCTATGCAGTTGTTGTTGGATACACGTCACGTACGGCTAGGCTACGTCTGAATGCTACAATTCTAATTAATTAATTTACTAATGTATTAATTCACTTAATAATAATAATAATGCAATCTATAATACAACAGAGAAAAAGAATTAACTGTGTTCGCCAGATATCAAAAAAGGAGGGCTCAAGATGGGTCAAGTGCATGATTCTGTGAAGGAGGATCTAGTGCTCCAGACGTTGTGACATTCCTCTGTCCAGACCTCCTCCAGCACCTCTGTTTGCCCTTCCAATCGTTCCCTGGCTCCCCGTGCGACCACCCCTCCGGCATAGGAAAACACACTCACTCATCCCTAGATGAGGCAAGGACACCCCCCCCCCCCCCCACTCCCCATGAACCTCTCTATTGGCAGTACGAGAGCTCGGCACAGTCCAACCAACATAGACAGTGTATAGAAAGTTACTGGAAGTGTGTGTGTGTGTGTGTGTGTGTGTGTGTGTGTGTGTGTGTGTGTGTGTGTGTGTGTGTGTGTGTGTGTGTGTAGTGGTGTAAAGTAACTAAGTACATTTACTCAAGTACTGTACTGCACTTAAGTACAATTTTGAGGTATTTATACTTTACTGGAATATTTCCAGTTTTCAGTACTTTTACTTCTACTCCACTACATCTCAGAGGCAAATATTGTAGTGTGTGTGTGTGTGTGTGTATGTGTGTGTGTGTGTGTGTGCGTGTTGACGTGTGCATGTGAGGTAGTGTGCTCACTGACACGTTTCCCTGCCTTATATCACAGACACAGACGGTTCAGTAAATCCCCTCCTCCTGTCTCTTAAATCTCTCTAGAATACAAACAATCAAACATGGACATGATAAACACATGCCCGGGTGTACAGTATGACGACAGACGCTTTAAATCAGCCGACTGGATTGGAACATATGCTGGCAGCAGCATAGCTACGTTTAGTACTGTAAGTCAGGCAAAGGTAAATCCGATCTGAAACGTTGACCCGTTTTCCATCGTCTATTTGGTAGGAAAATTGACCAGCTGTGCCTGTGTGTGTGTGTGTGTGTTTGACTGTGAGAGCATGTGTTAAGTGTAGGTGTTTTACCCTCTATGGTGCCCCATTTTGTTTTCCTGCCCAGAATCCGCTTTCCGTTGACCTGGTACTCCTGGTCGCTTCCCACCACGGCAAAAGGGATCATCTCCTGTTGAGTGAGTATAACACACACACACAAAAAATTGGGGCATGAAAAGCTTTGTTGTCAGGTCCTGCGTTAGTTGTTCATCTCTGAAGGGGGCTGGGTGTAAACTTCTAAGTTTCATTACAATTATAATTAGTGATACACTTATGGCAGTGGTTTTCAACCTTTTTCAACCTATGTCGACCCCTAAATTGATATACATTTGGTCCGCGGGGACCCCCATCTGAAAATGTTTTGTGCCAGGGACCCCCAGAAGCAAAGATTTGAGTAAAGAATTTTCACTTTAAAAAATATATTATATTCAAAGATATGCACACATTTTCAAGATCTTTCAAAAATAGTAGATCTACAAGCTCATAGCGCGGCGCCGCACTATGAGCTTGTATATCTGCTATTTTTGAATAGCCAAAGCCAAGTGGTTAAAATGATTGTGATGCTATGTTAACTAATTTAGCTGGGGACCCCCTGGTACCCCCCCCCCCCCCCAGGACCACTGGTGTTCCCCGGACCACTGGTTGAGAACCACTGACTTAAGGTATGCGTGTGGCTGTCATACTGTTGTGGTTTACATCCGAGCCTATTGAACTCACCCTGATTTTGTCATTGATCATCCTGTCCTCTGCATCTTCGTCAAACTCCTTCTGAGGGTACACGTCGATCCCATTGGCTCTCAGCTCTTCCCTAATCTGCATGGGGATACATTTAACAACATTAGCCATAGCGTAGCAAAAATAGCTGATCTACAAGCTCACAATGCATCTTGGTGCAACACGTTGGGAGTGTGTAGATTTTCATAATTTCTTGTACAATGAGGTATATAGGGCTGAAGAGTTTTTACCCATGCCAGTCTTGCCCAACTTGATTTAATCTTTATTTGTATTAAATCCAGTATTATCATCGTTATATTGCAATTGTTAGCACAGTCTGTGGAACATGCCACACCAACATTTCACTGCTTGTAGGGGTGTGTGTGTGTGTGTGTGTGTGTGTGTGTGTGTGTGTGTGTGTGTGTGTGTGTGTGTGTGTGTGTGTAAGTGAGACAAATAAACCCTATTGAATCTCGATTCTCAAGTGGTTAAAATGGACCCATAGTCAAGGACCCATAGTTATAATCCCGCTTTTCCAGGCAGATAATGTGTAAATAATTGTGGCTGCATCATTACGGAATACCTAAAATGCCAGATCCTTGATGATCATTTCTCCTTCTACAGTCTTCAAAAGGTTTACAAATGAGGAGGCAGAGGCGGAGACAAGAGTGGTTTTGCAGCTTTCTTTTCTATACCATAACAAGTCCATACTATTACCCACAGACAAAAGGTTGCTATAATAATCGCTCACGGAGACAGAGGAAGGGAAGTCGCTCAGACAACACACTGTAACAATCAATCAGGAGCAAAGCCTTTCTTCATCCATCATCTCACCATCTCAGCGCTGGCCTGCAGCCAACTACTAAGTCAATCCCTGTCTTTCACACACACACACACACACACACACACACACACACACACACACACACACACACACTTGTTGCTGGTAGAAGTATACAGCTGCCATTATTGAAATCATGTATACACACACAGACATCTAAGTTGGGAAGGATGGAGGACCCCATTATCACATTAAGACCGGGAAAAAGCATTTGTCATTTTAGATTTTAAGCACTTTAATCATTTTCTTATACTTTGGCTATTCAAAAATAGCTGATAAACAAGCTCGTAGCGCGGCACCGAGTGCCGCGCTACGAGCTTGTAGATCTGCTATATTTTGGGGGAAAAACGTGAAAATGTGTGCAATCGTTTTTTAATATATACCTTTTTTAAAAGCGAATTTTTTTAACTCAAATCTTTGCTTCTGGGGATTCTACAAATGTGTCCTAAATCCTAAGTAAAAAAAATATATGTTGCTATATATCAGTGGTTTTCAAGCACCCATCTCAAAATATTTTGTTTCAGCAAAGATTTGAGTTGAAAAAATAAATGTATAAATATATATATTCAAAGATTTGCACACGTTTCACATTTTCAAAATAGCCAAAGAAATCTAAAAATGACACAGACGCGCTCCCGGACTGAATGGGTTATTGAATAGAGGCCACTAGCCCACTCAACGACTTCAATAAACACTCCGTCATGCTGTTGGGGCTGGCGGTGCCGACGCTAAGTGACTCCTAATCTCCTCGACACGGAGGAGATAATGTAGAGGTTAACCACCACTACGAGAAAACACAGCCAGACATAGTTATGGCGTATAAAATGGCCGCCCCTATATCCACTATATGTCTTTATAATGGCTTATTTACAGACGGAGCGTCATAGAAAAGAGGCAAAATGGCCTTTTTCTGGAGTGATGTGCTCTAAATGAATGACTGTTCCTCCCGCACAATTACTACTTTGACTGCTTGGGTCCAGCGATCAAAGGGCTTCATTGTTTATCCCTGGAAACTTTCTCAGGGTTACATTATAGGATGCAAAACCGAGTGACATTTAACCACGAAAAAAAGCCACATCAACGGTCAGCGAGGGGAACATGAGCAGAGGCACACAGCTGGACAGACATAGGGCAGACCTCTAATAAAATAAAATAACTCTCTGGTTCCATTCTCATTATGTCCACTTGCAAGCAGAGGAACAGCAATGAAAAAAAAAAAGAAGAAAGTTTGGCTGGAGGTTTTTAAGTCAATAATCTTCAGGGCCCGACATAGCGTGTGTGGCCAACCAAAGCAACACTGTTATGAAGGCCCTGCAGCTCTGCATTCTCTGCCCCGGCTTTTTTGGTCCACTCCCTGTTTTGTCCTTACTGGACGCCGGTGTTGCGTCCGTCGAGGGAAAACGGTAGTCAAAGCGCCCACTCTGCCCGGCAAGCATGCTTTGTCAACTCTAGAATTAACCCTTTAGGACCGGGAACGCATCCGTGTCATGTCATTTTGCAAATCTTTGAATATATATATAT
>NC_137604.1:51076235-51112627 GCF_963280865.1 Gymnoscopelus braueri | reverse complement strand
AACGCGGGAAGCGAACGCATTTTTTTTTAAATAAATATGAAAAAAAAATATTTAAAAAAAAGTCACCAATAAAAAAATTAAAATAAAATACAAAAAAAATCTGCGTTAAAGGGAGCATCTTAGAAAAATACAAATTCACTAAAAAAAAACTTTGAATGTTTTTGAACAATTCAACAAAGTGTTTGAAGTGCCTGTTTCACCCACTTCCGGGGGGCGGAGCCAAAATCCGAGCCCGAAGTATTTGTTCGTAGACCCCCACTTAGGGGGGGTAGAAAAAGTTTGGGAGCGATTCGGGCACTTTTCATTTAACATGGGGTTTCAATGGGGAGTTTTTAGGAGCCTTCTCCGGGGCGTGGCTTCCGGGGGAAGGGGCGGGCTTAAACGCAACCTTGACAGGTGTGTTCAGTTTTCAAAGACCTTTCATTTGATGTATGGTACGTCTAAATTGGACATTTACTTATCTCAGAGGAGCTGCAGGCAGGCAGTGAACACAGACACACACGGACACACACACACTCACAAGCCGAGCACGGTTTCATAGTAAGCTCCACTTGCGCGGAGGCGCGCCTTCGGCGCGCCTCCTTCCGCTGCGTTCGCAACTATATTCACAGTTTATTATGGTTATGTTTGTATGCCTCTACTTAAATAACACCAACTCAACATAATAGTTTATGGTTATGTTTGTATGCCTCTACTTAAATAACACCAACTCAACATAATAGTTTATGGTTATGTTTGTATGCTTCTACTTAAATAACACAAACTCAGCAGAACTTGTATCATCATCTTATTTGGACTGGATTATGGTGTATACATAATAATATCTGGAGTGGTTCATTTAACTCTGAAAGCGTTAAAATGGCCCTTCATGGGTCAATCTTTACACTTTAGAGCCCAAACAGTGGGTCGGGACCCATCTTCGGGTCACAGACCAATTTTTATGGGTTGCGAGTAAATATCCCCCTTTTTTTTGCATACATAAAAAAAAAACAGCAATTCCCCAAAAATAATAGTGTTTCATAAACTCAATAAAAAAATTAATAATGGTAGTGGTGAAAATAGCAGATCTAGAGCATAGAGTGACAGCATAGGAGTGTGAGGAAAGACGATTGCATAGCACAACATTGTACACTGCTATTCATGCCCCTAAGCCTACTGAGCCAGTTCAACAAACCAGGGAAATGACTTCTCCCACCCCCCCCCCCCCCCCCTCTTGTTGCTCAGAAAGACACAATGTGAATTGACAGAAGTCAAACCCAATCAAAATATTTTCTGTTTATCCCAAAGCATCATTCACTAACAAAAGGAAATATTTTTCAGTACTGTATCTGATGCTATTAAAGCTATGATGGGGCTCTTGGAGAGTGAGACATCACACTCGATTGGGTTTTCTGAGTTATGAACGTTGTGAGACAGAGCAACCACTAGGGGGCAATCTTGGTCTATTGTGTTCTTCAGATTAATTCTGATTGTCTCATGATTGTAACCCCATGACAACACACCGTTTACCACACCTATGACATTGACCTTGATACACATCAGCTGCCTCCAGTATACACCTTCAGCCTGTTTTGCTTGACCATGACCTATATAACCACAGCAAAACATGGCAAAGGAAGGTGAGACACAACAAGGGGCTTGAACACTAAGCTGGTGACATGCAGTAGATTGATTTGGAGTCAAATTTGGTGCTAAACTAATGAGTGATTTCCTTTTCTCCGGTAATGGCAGTCATCTTTGATTGTCTGTGGTTAAAAAACAAACAAAAACTAGGATTAGTGAAGCTGTGACTAACGGTCCCTGTACTACTGGCAGTGGTGGAAAAAGTACTAACAATTTTTACTTAAGTAAAAGTTTCAATACTGCAATGTAGAAATACTTCGTTACAATTAATAGTCCAGAATTCAAAATTTACTTGAGTAAAGGTACAAAAGTATTGGTATCAAAATGTACTTAAAATACCAAAAGTAGAAAGTACTCATTAGGCAGAATGTTTCACGAGTTTTCAAATGTATAAAATCTTTTGAAAATAGCAGACCTACAAGCTCACAATGCGTCGCATCGCGTCACATTGTGAGCTTGTAGATCGGCTATTTTCAAATGACCGAAATGTATACAGGGCTGAAGTGGGTAATGTATGTTTTGTAATAATAATCAAAATCTACAAAGTAACTAATAACTAAAGTTTTCTAATAATTGTAGTGGAGTAGAAGTATAATATTTGCCTCTGAGATGGAGTAGTGGTACTGAAAATTGGAAATACTCCAGTAAAGTAAAAATACATCAAAATTGTACTTAAGTACAGTACTTGAGTAAAATGTTGTACTTAGTTACTTTACACCACTGACTACTGGTCCATTCCCTGAAGTACCTGTCTCTCACTGTCCTCTCTCTCTCTTTCCTCTTCCTAAACAGTGCTAGATGGAATGTCCCTCATGCGACCTTTGCCCTCCAATTAGCCCTGGTCATACCATGCCAGGCAAGCCTGGTACAAACACCCACGGTGAGCAGGAGGAGAGAGGGAAAGAGACAGATGGAGAATGATTGATTGACAATTTTTATGCACTCTCTCCCTTCATGCAGATTTAGAATGGCTTCTGCTGTGTGTGTGTGTGTGTGTGTGTGTGTGTGTGTGTGTGTGTGTGTGTGTGTGTGTGTGTCACACACACATGTAAACACATGTTAAGTGTGCGTGTCTCGCATACATTAGTGTGACATGGTATTTGACTGCACTCGATGTGAACAGATGCAACTACATGTGAACTGAGGTGCATCTGAGTCACGTATCATATGCATGAGTGCACACACACACACACGCCCAAATGTGTCATATATGTGTTCTTCTGCATGAACAACATACATGTCATGTATGTACACACAAACCATATGCATGCACGCACGCACGCACGCACGCTTGCACATAATGCTCCCGCGCGTTAAAGGTTAAGGTCACACGTTTTCAAAACGGAAATGGCAGCCATGTATGTACAAATCTAAAAGGCTTCATGGAGTATTCTCTGAAAGCATCACTGTGGTTCGTGTGACACAGCTGCCAAGTGGCAGAAAATGGCAGCCACTCGACAAACAGCACTCCCTTCCCTTTCTGGATCTACTGTACAGCTTCGGTTGATAGTCAAACTGTAACATTGTCTGGACAGATCCCTTGTTCTCAACTTAACCAAAGAAACAAGAGGACAACCTAGAAGTTAATAGTGCGGTTGACTTTGCCATTATCAAAAATGGGAGAAATAATAGTGCATTTGCCTATGTTCAGCACTACTTATCTCAAACCACAGACACACACACACACGCACGCACACAACATATAAATACCTTGGAGCAAAATACGGACATGTAAAATACGTCAAAACCTTCATAAATCAAATGAAAACAAAAAAGCCACATACTATAAAACCTGATATCTGCACTGATATTAGCTGACATGGGGCTACCAGCGTTACTGAATATATTCAATGAAAGTATATCACCATCGTTTCCCCTGCCTGTTTGTTTGATGCTAGCCATATGGTGAAGAAGCAGGGAGCCGTCCAGACGCATGGCTTTGGCATTGTGTCTGTGTAATTGGTAACAGGCCCCTTGTTTCAAAACCTCAACTGAGGAGATGTTGTTTGTGTGAGAAATGAACAGTGGTGGAAAAAGTACTCACATTTCTTACTTTAAGTTAAAGTATCAATACTGCGATATAGAAAAATAAACTCTGTTACAAGTACAAATCCGGAATTCAAAATGTACTTGAGTAAAAGTACAAAAGTATTGGCATCACAATGTACTTAAAGTACCAAAAGTAAAAGTACTCATTAGGCAGAATGTCCCATTTCAAGTTTTCAAATGTATAAAAATCTTTTGAAAATAGCAGATCTACAAGCTCACTATGAGTCGCGAATGGCCGAAATGGCCGAAATGTATATAGGGCTGAAGTGGTTTACGCATGTTTTGTAATAATAATCAAAATCTACAAAGTAACTAAAGAGTAGAAGTGAAAGTATTGGAAATTGGAAGTACTCAAGTAAAGTACAAATACCTCAAAATTATACTTAAGTACAGTAGTTGAGTACATGTACTTAGTTACTTTACACCACTGGAAATGAAAAGGGGGTGGGGTTGGCTAACTATCCATCAGCCTTTTAGAAGAACTATTCCAGAATTCTCTCTTTCTTCTCTCTGTGTAGTGTAGAAGACCATGAGCCAGTCTCAGTTCAATTGAAAGATCAAATGTAATGGCTGAGTGCTGGAGAGCACAAGGACAAGGATTTAGCTGCTGTCAAAACTGACTTTACTGTCTGTCTGCTTGTGTGCGTGTCCCGCTGTGTGTGTGTGCGTGTGCGTGTGCGTGCGTGCGTGCGTGCGCGTGTGTGTGTGTGTGTGTGTGTGCACGTAAGCATGCATGAGGAATTGAGGATGCGAGTCTGTGCATCTCTAATAATCTATATCTTCTAATCTAAAGCACTGCGTGTCAGATCTCAACACCAGCCCCTGCAATGTAAATGAGTCCACAGCTCATATCTATGTCCATGTTGACCTTAAAGCTTCTGGGTGCCGTTTAGAAAAACATCACTTCCTGTCTGTCTCACCCCTGTACGGTCAGGGCATATGGTATGCACAAGCCCCCCAGAACCACAGTAAAACAGTGAAGCGGCCGTCGCCTGGTGGTCAAATCTGGCATAACAACACTTCCGCATTTAAAATGCTACTGCGCGTGCATCTATCGTTTGTGCTCCTGCTCATAACTCTATGGTCGCTCTATTGGACCCAATATTGGTGCTTCCGGCAGACTTCCGGGTGCTTCAAACGCCAGTGAGCAACTTTCATTGAAATGAATAGCTGGGGGCGGGGCAGTCCGCTCTCTAGATATATAACACTCTATGCATACAGTATGTATCTAGGACCGTTACATGGGTGTACCCACATACAGGACGTGTGGTAGGACTTTCCAACATATAACTGCAGTCTAGTGCTTAGAGAGGGCACGTCAGGCTAAACGGGAGGGGGGGGGGCTAATTGAGGAAAGCAGAACCCTTTGGCAGGGAGAGAGAGGGCAGAGAGAGGTTTGGACCATGTTATGTGACACAGTGCTTGGTCAAAATTAATGAAGTGAACTGAATAAACCACAGGGCTCTCATCAAGACTATGCACCCCCCCCACCAACCATACAGATGCATTCACACAGCTTTTTCACCTCTGACCCTCCCAACACACACACACACACACACACACAACTCCGAAGAGGCAGCTGCAGTGATATGAGGAGATGATGAGGGGGTCTGTCAAACAGTGGGACATGCTCACACACACACACACACACACACACACACACACAAGCCACCGCTCGTCCCCCGAATGCCCTGCGTTGGAATGCTGAAGTGGACAACTGTTGAGTTACTGGTCGAGGCGAAATATGACCCGATGATGCATACAAGTGCAAGGAGCCATTTGTTGCTGAGTGAGTGAGTGCGTCTGTACATCTACTGTATATTCAGAACCTCTCGAAACTTCTACCCATAAGCACGCGGACTGTAGTTGCGTACGTGCGGAGACACATGTACAAAGTACAACTCTGCTGTGTGTGTGTGTGTGTGTGTAAGTCTATCCGTCTTGTCCTTACAGTGCATGTAAGGACACAGCCCTCATCACTGATAAATGTGACAAATTACAGATTCATCTTGGAGAAAATGACCCTAATCACTCACGAGAAAGCAGCAGCAGCAGTGTGGTTTATATTATATAGGCATTAGGTAAGGGTGCCTGCATGAGCAAAAAAAAGAAAATTAGCTAAATCGCCTCCACCTGGGGGTGTTTAAAGAGAGACATGCACAATGTCGAGGTACGGTGCACGAGGGCACGAGCACGTGTTGACAGACAATCCTCATTTCCCCCAAAAGACTTTGTTATTTCGTTGTTATTCAAACAAATCTTGTGCAGACATTGTTGCATCTAATCTATTGATCTCATTCTCTTTCGGTATCCATTACAACCAAGGGCTGAACTTTTCCTTTTTCTGCTAAGGCCCTTCAATTCAGGCCAATTAAAATGTACTGGTAGCCAACTCCTGTCATGTGGGACCAGACCAGAAACTTGTCAGTGGTCTGTTCTGGTTTGCCAGCCCATGGTTTAAATAAACGTTTCCAATGCAATATTATCCAGTGTTCTATAATATGCCATTATTCCTTGCAACCATGAAATGCATCTTGCATCTCCACTGGACAATTACGTCTGTAATGTAGTGATGGTTGAGAGGGTACTGTTGACGTGAGGAGAGCAGTGTTGTTGGGGAAAGCTAGTTGTTTTCAGAGCAACAAATTACTAAACACTGGAAACAGTTGAACTACGGCTGAACCAAAACTAAAAAGGCCCGTCCACATCAATACATCTCCTTGCAACATGCAACTACTCGCAGCCATTATCGCCCAATGGCAGTTGCAAGGAGTTGCATTGGTGTGAACTGGCCTTAAAACTGTTTTGTTGCAAGGAGTTGCGACTAGTTGTATTGGTGCCGTCTGGCCTTCAAGCTACTTAGAAAAACGTGTTCAAAGGCCTGGGCCGCTGGCGTAGCGGTCACCTATAAGCTCAATGTAGCCAGACAGCGTGTTCGCGGATTCGCGCATTGAAACAATGTTGCAAATTAAGCTAATCATCTGGGGACCCCCACATTTTTTTTGGGGGGGAAGAGTATGTTTACGCAATATAATATAGTCTTCATAGTCTTCCATTGAGAAATGTATATCCTGTGCATGGGTAGGACCACTACTGGTTGACATGGGTTATTGCATGAAAGTCAAATCGCAATTTATCCTCCTCTAAACAAGCTGTCGCTTACAGCTCAACAGTAGACATTCTGGAGCTTGTGTGGGGACCTGGGTTCGAGAGTTGTGAAAGTTATGAATTATGTTATGAAAATACACGGAAATTAATGCTATTGGTTGGGACCAGAGCGTGGGTGGGGAATTAATGCTATTGGTTGTGTAGCTTGTCAATCAAATCATCACAAGGTAGCCACGCCCCTCCTACACCATACCCTACTTTATCATCAATTTTGAAATAAATGGGAGCATAATTTACCAAAATGCATATCATGATGATTGAAATAAGACTTTAAACTAGCGACTGGAAGCATATAGTATTTATGATAATGTTTATTAAAAGGTAATAAAATCAAGTGTAAAGTTCGGCAAAAACCCATCCGCTTGAAATGGAGCCTAATTCTTTCTGACACCAGCAGGGGTGAAACAGCGAGACTACAGGCCATTCATATGAACTGTCACTTCCTATCCACACGTTTCCTAGGGTGTTGTGAGCATCACTTCCTGTCCATTTGATCAGGTATCGGGGATCAAATCGTCAGGAAGTGATGCCCACACAACACCCTAGGAAACGTGTGGATACAGCCTCAATGTTCAACTCAGAAGCTGGCCCCTTGGCCACAACACTTTGTCAGCTTGTAGATCTGCTATTTGTAACATTTCTGCCTGTAATGACAACATGCCCAAAATAGGGACGCCGGGTTGAAAGTGGTTAAATACATGAATGGCCATGGTGATTCATCCTTGGGCAGAGATATACAGGAGGTATACAGTGTGTGTGTGTGTGTGTGTGTGTGTGTGTGTGTGTGTGTGTGGGCTGATGACAACGGTTGGCATTAGCGTTCATCAATGGACTGTGCAGTAGGCCTACACAATGTGAGTGTCATTATTTGGAGTGTGGCTTCACAGTGGTCAGGATGATAAAAGCGGTGGATGAAAGTGGATGATGAGAGTGGTCATTTATTAAAGGGCAAGACCACTTTGGTAGAGGTTTGGGTTGTGTAGTTATACCTTGCCATGATGTAACTTCGAAGGTGGACAAGAAATCTAAAATAATTGCTCCATTGATTAGAAATTGATAATTAAAAATATGCTCCTCATTGACTTACATTGTACGGTATAACAGCTCTCAAAGTCACTCTTAGCACATAAACGGATGCAAACAAAGTTGATTCAGACAATATAGAACATCACACAATCCAGTACTGTTTTTTTTTAAATAATAATGTTAACTTCCTGTTGATTTTGCCATTTTTATTAACACATTGACAGCCAATTATTTCAGATTTTTAGCTGTTGCCTGCCAGAGATCTTTCATTGAAAAAAAAAGTACTCAGGAGCCGAGATACAGAATTTTTAAGTTTTAAGTTAACAAGGAAGTGGATAGGAGTTTAAATCTTCGATAAATCATATCTCCTTGGTCTTTGGGTCAAAAAACAAGAAAAAAACGAAGAAAAAAAACGCAGATCTGCGTCTTTGGCAGCCAGGCGAGAAATTAATTAGAACGCAGATATGCGTCTTTGGCAGCCAATGTGTTAAGAAGAAAACCCGGACTGGATCCGCGGATCCGGATCTTCAAATTGTAGTCTAGTAGTCTAGTAGTTAACTAGTACCGGTAGTTTAAAGTGATTTCAATACGTGATCATGTGCAAAATTTTAACTACCTGTACCAGTAAGCACCTGCAAAATGTAGTAGTTTAATTAGCAAGTACTATAAACTATGAAATCATCATACTTTTCATTATTAGAATACTGAAAAAATAAAGGCATTTGTGCTGTATACTTTTAACACCGTGTTCATCACCACTGCAATACCTACTGCTCAGCGTAATACCTAATATCTGCCTCTTACCTCGACTATACAATAGCTTACTGTTCCCAAGCCGAGGGAACGGCATGTAGAGAAAAGGCTGCTTCTCATGTGAAACCTGACTCTTAAAGTGATACCTCAGTGTCTCAGAGGACAGGATGGGTTCCACATGCGGTCGAAAATACAGCGTGAGAGGGGGATGGAAAAAAAAGACAGATAGATGGAGAGGGAAGTGGTTAACAAGCTCAAGACAGACAATGGGTCAAGGGAGATTCCCAGTTGACACAGTCCATATCTGTGGGAGAAACTGCAGGAATGATGTAAGCTGGGTACGAAATAAGAGAAAAGAAAGAAAAAAAGAGAGAGAGAGAGAGAAACTCGTGCGTGTCTGTGTATCTAGTATACAACTTTCTGCAAAGCCTCGTTCCCAGCCAGTCACGACCTAATGCAGAGAGAGTGTCTATAGGGGTGGGACTTCCGTCTTACATATTTCCCCCGGAAACTATATATTTTCGACCAATCATAACACTCATTTCATTCCCGGGAACAGATTTTTAAAGCGTCCATGTCATTTCCTTGGGCGGTACTTCCGCCAAATTCCGGTACTTCCGTTTAGTAGTGGTGGGAAAAAAGGTTAATTTCAGTGAACGAACGATTTCGTTCACGGCAATGATTCGTTCAAATGATTCGTTCACGTTCTGGTTCAGTAGCGCTATTTTCTAGTGTTCAAAAGAGTAAAAGTATAAAAGTATCGTCATCAAAATATACTTAAAGTACCAAAAGTAAAAGTACAAAAATGTTTGAAATTAGCCAATCTACAAGCTCACAACGCGTCGGGATGCGACGCGTTGTGAGCTTGTAGATCTGCTATTTTCAAATAGCCTAGGTATAAAATAGGGCTAAAGTTGTTGTATATGTAAATGTATGTTTACAATGTGTGTAAAACACCATCGCAGGAGCGTTTTCTTTTATGTCGCGCGTGAACGTAACAGTTTCAGAAAGTGAACAAGCTCGTTCACGGCAAATTAACTAGTTCTTTTGAACGAATCGATCATGAACGACACATCACTACCATTTGGACACTCAACCGGCTAGGTCTTGCCCAGCGTGCTTTCTGCATGGATTTACACCAGGAGTTTGTCAACATGTTTTCCATGAATCGGTGGACAGTACTTGCGCCTGTGTGTGTGTGTGTGTGTGTGTGTGTGTGTGTGTGTGTGTGTGTGTGTGTGTGTGTGTGTGTGTGTGTGTGTGTGTGTGTGTGTGTGTGTGTGTGTGTGTGTGTGTGTGTGTGTGTGTGTGTGCGCGTGCATTAACCCACCAGTGTCCAGTGGGTGGTATAAAATATATGCAGCAGTGAACCCTGGAGTCTGGGATCCTCTTCTTCCTGTTGATGTTAATCTCCTCCTGAAGGTACTCCTCATACTGGTCATTGATGAACTTCATGATTGGCTGCCAGCTGCCAGACACAGAGGACACATGGGGGGAAAGTTATTCACTAATAACATAGGTACTTGTTTTTAATTGATCGATTGATTGATTGATTGATTGATTGATTGATTAGCCAAAAATGTAAACAACACGGAGGTACAGTAAAATACTTGGGCTAAAAAGGATAACACAAAACATGTACTGGGGACTTGTTTCCATTGTGGCCCTATGTATTGTCAAAAACATTAGTACAGTCGCCTTCAAAACAACAAGAATAGATATATGTGTTATCTGTTTTGAAATTATTGTTCCACCATAAAACCATTAGGACATTTTGGGCTAGTAACCTACACTAGAACCCCATTCGTTTTTCATTCTATCAAACGTTGGGGCCGGGCAGTGCTGTGAATTTACACAAGATTGTAATTTTCTTGTCAAAATCCATCATTTTCCTGAAAAGAATTGGGGAGCCATTTTAATTTTGTACTGTAGCTGAAATTGGAGCGTTTTTTCCTGTTTTCTGCCAAACGTAAAAAAACTAAACTGCACCACCAAGGTCTAAAAACCAATGAAGTATTTGTTTTGTTGACCTTTAAAGTATGTGCGTGCGAGCACCCACACACCCACACACACACACCCCTGAGGTTTGCCTTGCTATCTCATACTTCCAGGTCTGAATGAAGTTGTGAAAGGGGAGGCGGGGCTTAACCATTATTAACATTGTGTAGAATAAATAATGGGACTCTGAATTCTGTAACCAATTCATAAACAACATTTGGCATGCTTGATTAAATGACGGCATTTATTATAACTCACCAGTTCTCATTGTTGATTTGGTCCCCAAAGCCGGGAGTATCGATAACCCTTAGCTTCATTCGTACACCTTTCTCTTCAATGTCTAGACAGAAATAAATGGACAGAACAAAGCATTTATTTAGCTATAATAGTTCTTACTTAGGGGTGGTGCCTAAGGAGCGAGCCATCTAGAAGTGCGTTCATCTGTGCGTATGTATGCACGTCCCTCAAGTGTGTGTGTGTGTGTGTGTGTGTGTGTGTGTGTCCTTGTGTCCACCCGTCCATCCACAGCAGTGTTGGAAAGTAACTAAAGTAATATGTAACTTAAAGTAATATTATTACTTTTTCCCAGTAACTAGTAACGTAACTAATTACTTTCACGTTTTGAGTAATATTATTACCTTTACTTTTTTTCAAAAAGTAATTTATTACTTTTTTTCACAAGCCTTAAGGTGGATGATACGTGTTGCTATGGGAGCCTTTTTATTCTATTAGAATTACTTTTGTTTACAAAGAAATGAAGCACTTTATTTTCAGCAGTCATACAGAATGATTGATTTTTTTTTACTTGCATTTGCTCCTACATTCTGCCACGATGATATGTGTTGCTATGGGAGCCTTTTTATTTTTGTATTTTATTAGAATACATTTTGTTTAATAAACAACAGAAGTTGTTCAAAGATTGTGTCTCATGATGAGTCATTATCTGTTTGAGCCCAGGTGTTTGAATTTGAATATTTTTTTAGGCAAAAAATACATGAAATACATTTAAAATACTTCCAAAAAAGTCCTTGCGGTCTTGTTTCCATTGAGGTCCTTAGTATTCAATTCATAGTCAAATGGTTTTCATTTAGTCTGTAAGTTATGAATTCATACACAGTAAAAGTCTTAGTGTTAATATAATTTAAATGAGTGTACAAATAGAACCAAATGGACCCGTCATGTGTACAGAACACTTTTCAGAGTTAAATCAACAATGAGGATTTTACAATGTAGGCTGCAGAAAAGAGAAAAAAAACAACTGCTAATGTTGAAAATGCAAAGTCAGACTTTTGGGGAGAAAGGATGCAATTACTGGGGGCGAGAAAAAAAAAGTAACTAAGTAATAAGTAACTAGTTACTTTTGGCAGGGAGTAATAAGTAAAGTAACTACATTACTTTTTAAACAAGTAATATGTAATAAGTAACATATTACTATGTTGTAGTAACTATTCCAACACTGATCCACAGCTAATCTTGCAAACCACGATCAGTGCCTCATTTCTTGTGAACGCTGAACTAAAGCCAAGGAAGTCAATCTCTGAATATTTTGCACATTTTGTGAATGTGATTATACTTTTTTTTTTTAATGTGTTTCACATTTTGCGAATTCTTAATCTCAGATACGTGGTCCCTACATATTTGGGTAAGACTCATGTCATCAACATGCCAGAGAAGCGACACTGCTATTATTAGACCCCGTCTTGTTTGTGTATTTCAGTGAGGCTCCACTCAATAAAATCCTGAGTGTTCATTTAACTCCAAAAGTAAGATCCATCCAAGGGAGTTAAATTAACACACAGGATTTTAACTGTGCATAATGAAAGGATTTCTAGTCCTGGGGCTTCCAATCTTTTCATAATTGTTGCTGGCCATTAAATCATACTGTATACGTGCCATGCAGGAGAAGTATGATTGGTATCACACACACCATTAAAACATGCTGTATTTACAGAAGATAGTTTTATTATCTTGTTAATTTAACTCAGACTTAAATTAACTGAAAGTTAAGGATTTCATTTCATTGTGTAAATATGCATTTAGGCCAACCGTGACTGATGGACTTGATCTCGATGGTCTTTGGAATCCTCTCCTCAGCATCCGTTTGCACCGACTTCCGGCTCACTTTGGACTTGAATAGGGTGTTCACCAGAGTTGACTTCCCCAGGCCACTTTGACCTGCTCAGGAAAACACAAGCACAAACACACACACACAAAACAGTTAAAAGACAATATTTTGTCCTTGGAGAGCCCCCCCCCTTCTCACATCTGACAAAAGCTGAGACCCCACACACATATTTGCATGCGCGCACGTGCACACACTTGTGTTTTTCAGACATATTAACCATTTAATCCCTACAGTATGTACTTCTCGTATGATGAAAATAACCAAGCTACATTTTTTAATACAAAATAAATAAAAGTGACAATAATGACATGCCCAAAATAGGGATTTTTTTATCACACTGAGAATAAACAGGGCAGACAGTGGATAAAAGCAAGTTATAATTTTGTGCAACACGTTTAAAATGTTGCACTACCGCCAAAACATGGACTCACTTATGATCTTTGATCCTTGGCGTCTCCCCCCCCCCCCAAAACATGTGCCCAGACCCCAGGTTGGGAAACACAAATCCATTAGGATCTACTGGGTTTGTATGTGTGTAAGTGCATGTGACCTGACAACAGATGTAGGTCAAATTTGCCTGCTGTGGGGAGCCACAAAGGGCAGATGTACGGACCACACACAAACCTGCGCTCGACCGTACCCACACACACACACACACACACACACACACCTTCCAAGCCTCTTTGTTTGTCTCCTCTCCGTTCTGTACCATTCCTCCACTCCAGCCCCAAATGACTGCCCCCCCGCCCCTCCCCCATCTCCCTTTCCCCCGTGGCTATCCATCAGCTGTTCTGACAGGGAGCATGTGGAGCAGTGCCAAGCTGCCAGCTTCATTATGCCACCCAGGGCTGCCCTTCATCTCTATACTGTATCTCTCTCTCTCACACACACACACGTTTTTCAATATATCTCTCTCTCGCTCTCTCTCACACACCCAGGCTGCCCTCTGCCCAGGCAGTGTGGTGGAGGTCAGGAGGTCAGCTGGCCAGGGGCAGGGATTAAGCTAATGCATGTGATGGAGGAGACCACAAGGGACCTTTCACAGCTGCTTTTCCACATATTTTCCACATATTATGTGAATGTTGTCAGGACTTGGCTGTGTGACCATCTCTCCTCTGTCTGAGCAAGTCAAGTGTCCTGAAACCATGCTTTTCATAGCCAAAAAAATACTTCACTTTTCAGGAATGGACAAAATTACACGTATGTATTTACACGTACATTTGAAAAGGCAGTGCCACAATTGTAATAATTTTGCTGTTTTTCATTCATCTATGGAGTGGACATTACTCCTCTAGTCTAGACCACCCGGTGTGGTTAAAGTGTGCGAAGATGTCTGTGTTCTGGTATTTTTGGTTTCTGCAAGATTCTCTGGCAAACAGGCAAATATAAACAGACTGATCCGACCTGATGTATAAAAGGTGACTCAAAGCAATGTGTGACACGACCATTGTGAATGCACCTGCAGGCAAGTAGGCAGGTGGAGGAATCCCATGAAACCGTCGCATTCATGCTCATCTTATGCACATGCCCGCCCGCTGCCATGAGTTGAATTGTGTTTGAATGTGAAGTTGAAAAAGTATTTTTGTGATGATGAAGTTTGCAGATTCAACCAGTGTTTTCTGGGGAAGCTTTCAAAAGGGTCAACGAGTTGGAAAAAAATGTTTTTAACTAATATGTGCATCAGCAGGCCTAATGAATCAGGTAATAAGAACGCACTGTTTTTAGAAGTCTGCATCTGCACCCAGAATCACAGTTTAGTTACAGTATATGTATAATATCGGTACCAGTCAATCGGATATCGGACAACATTTCTATTTGAAACGGCAAGTGAGCGGCCCTCAGGTCCCAACCTGGAATTGTGGGCAAGCAGCTGGGTGTGTGTCCACAGATATACAGATTTTTAACAAACGGTACAGTAAAAAGAAAAAAAGAAAAGAAAACAGGTTGTATCAACACCCAATGATCATTATCTAGTGGGTGATACGACTGTGACACTGCCTCTTTAACAATGTATTAGCAACAGCTTCGTATAGTGCCAGCGCCAAGAAACACCATAAAGTTTTTATGAGTTTGATATGATCATGCTAAACAAGGACAGTCATGCCTGTTCAGGGAAATGATAAACAAATTCAAACTCCAACTAGGAAGTTATGGCTAATTTAAGAATCGATGAATAATGAATAATATAAAGTAAATGCTAAAAAAAAAAAAATCACAGATTTTGCGCCAAAGTTGGCTATGAATTAGCAAGTCAACAGTACAAGATCGAAGGGCCAACTTATTTCAGCCCAGGCTATATTAAATAAAAAGATCAGTTTACAGAATTACAGACTACATTATTAACTGTACAGTGAATGCACTCTTCTTTTTTATGATCCACTGTAGTGTAACTGTGTGTGTGTGTGTGTGTGTGTGTGTGTGTGTGTGTGTGTGTGTGTGTGTGTGTGTGTGTCACATACCCGACTCTAGTCTATGCATGAATGTCGTTGCACAACACAGCATTAGCATATCAGTGTACCATCATCCTCACCATAGAGGCCCCACCTGTCTTCCAGGTGTTTGAGTAAAGTGGTCACATGTTAACCCATTCAGACCGGGAACGCATCCGTGTCATTTTAGATTTGAGCTATAACCATTATTTTATACTAAATTTTACTGAAAATTTGTGAAAATCTTTGAATATCCATGTTTTAAAGCAAACATTTGTAACTGTCAAATGTCCCAACAAAAGTCTACTGTAATTTTTCTGAAAAACTATTGCTATATCTTTTTCCATGTCAAGGACCCCAAAATTATATGTATTTGGCTGCGGACCCCCATCTCAAAATGTGTGTATGTTGTTCCAGGGACCCCCCCAGAACCACAGATCGGAGTTAAAAATGTTTTAAAATGTTCGCTTTAAAACGCATGACATTTTTTAATAGCCAAAGAAATCTAAAAATGACACAGAGTCTTTCCCGGTCTAAATGAGTTAATACAAAGATGTACGACAACAGACGGCAAAGGTGACTGACATGGGAGTCAGAGCAACAAGTCCAAGTGCCAAATGCTATCGTTTCATTTTAGGTGCCGCACCAGTACTATTTGTACCATTACACTATACTATAAACATTCACAAAAGAAATCCTGCACCGTCAGCGCTCTGGAAAGAGTCTCTCTGTATACACTCTCATCCTTCTCAGTTCACAACAAACTTGCCTTTAACCTAGATCCATAAATCAAGACTCTTGTGCCGTACGATGCCAGCCATTATGTAACAAACTCTGGTTTGTCAAGCTGTGGAATCTCTCTTTCAGTGCTGGAAAAAGTACTCAAATGTTTTACTTACTGTAAGTAAAAGTATCAATACTGCAATGCAGAAATATTCAGTTACAAAAGTACAAAAGTATCGGCATCAAAATGTACTTAAATACCAAAAGTAAAAGTACTCATTATACAAAATGTCCCATTTCACAAGTCTTCAAAATGTTCTTTGAAAATAGCCGATCTACAAGCTCACAACACGTCGCTTTACGACGCGTTGTGAGCTTGTAGATCTGCTATTTTCAAATAGCCTAAGTATGGGGTAAAGTGGTTAATGCACGTTTTGAAATAATAATACAAATCTACAAAGTAACTAGTAACTAAAGTTTTCAAATAATTGTAGCGGAGTAGAAGTAAAAGCACTGCAAATTGAAAATACTCCAGTAAAGTAAAAGATTCCTCAAATGTTGAACTTAAAGTACAGTACTTGAGTAAATGTACTTAGTTACTTTCCACCACTGTTCTCTTTAGAGCCGTGCTGACATGCCATCTACAGCCGTAACTGTGTGTGTACAGAAACACTGTCCCGCGGGGCAATGAAATCAAACTGACTGCATTCTGACGGTACCACTAACTACCGCCATGGTGCCGTGACCCAAACATAAACACAGAGGCTTGGTGTCTTAATGGAGATGTTGCTAGGGTCTTTCAGCAGAGCCTTCGTGCAGTGAATTCCATCTCAGTGTGTGGCAAAGGAACCAGTCGCTCAGTACGTTTGACTTAATGTCACTCAGGGATCTGAAGAAAAGTACTGTGTATCATGTGTATTTGTGCAGATTCTGAGCATTGTGTGTGTGTGTGTGTGCGCGCATGGACATGCATGCTTGAATGGGCATGCAGACTTGGTGGTGGCACTAATTGCCAGTGTCTAGAGTTGGAAAAAGTACTCAATTGTTTTACTTAAGTAAAAGTATCAATACTGCAATATAGAAATACTCTGTTAAGTAAAAGTCCGGAATTAAAAATGTACTTGAGTAAAAGTACAAACGTATTGGCATCAAAATGTACTTAAAGTACCAAAAGTAAAAGTACTCATTATGCAGAATGTCCCATTTCAGGTTTTCAAATGTATAAAAATCTTTTGAAAATAGCAGATCTACAAGCTCACAATGCGTCACATCGTGACGCATTGTGAGCTTGTAGATCGGCTATTTTCAAATGGCCGAAATGTATATAGGGCTGAAGTGGTTAATGTACGTTTTGGAATAATACTCAAAATCTATAAAGTAAGTTCTACAAATTATGTTCAAATAATTGTAGTGGAGTAAAAGTACAATATTTGTCTCTGAGATGTAGTGGAGTAGAAGTAAAAGTATTGGAAATTGGAAATACTCAAGTTAAGTCAAAATACCTCAAAATTGTACTTGAATTGTACTTAAGTACAGTACTTAAGTAAATGTACTTAGTTACTTTACACCACTGGAAGAAAGTACTGTGTACCGTGTGTATTTGTGCAGATTCTGAGCATTGTGTGTGAGCATGGACGTGCGTGCCTGAACGGGCATGCAGACTTGGTGGTGGCACTAATTGCCAGTGTCCTGATGCCGTCCTAATAAGTGCGAGTCTGGGAAGAGTGCGTGTCAAAGCTCATCAGCCTATTAGCCTGATGACCATGTTATCTGTGTGTGTGTGTGTGTGTGTGTGTGTGTGTGTGTGTGTGTGTGTGTGTGTGTGTGTGTGTGTGTGTGTGTGTGTGTGTGTGTGTGTGTGTGTGTGTGTGTGTGTGTGTGTGTGTGTGTGTGTAGGATCTTGGGGACATAAAAGAGGGCTCCTCATTAAGGAGGCACTGTGCTGGTTCTCAGCATAACACTTGAGTATGTATGTTAACGGGTGTGCAAACACACATACTAATTATAGTTACAGACTAATAATAAATTATTTTGTAGTTCAGAAGATAGAGAGAAAGTAGAATGAATGTGTGTGTGTGTGTGTGTGTGTGTGTGTGTGTGTGTGTGTGTGTGTGTGTATACACGCACGCACGCAGAGCTAATCAATCTCGCAAACCTACAGTACAGTATTAACACCAACTTTCACTGCCAAACTTACAGTAGGCCACAAAAGTCCATATGTTTCATACTTTTTGAAATATCTAATTTTAATTTTATAAGGGAAGAAACTTTGCCCAAATTTGCAATCATATGTCACAAATATATGAAGTCTGAGATCCCACGCTGTTCCCATGTGGACCACGAGATCCACATGATTAGATTTATTTTGTGAAGAGACAGCAATAAAAAAATAACATCAACACCAAGTTGTGTCTGATTCTTCCTTTTTATTTTGTATTTATTTATTTATTCTTCTCTTTTTTTCTTATTGACTTTAAATGTGTAATATTAATGCCGCTTTCTATGCCAATGTATTGTACTAAAATCTCCTTTCATTTTTGGTCGATCAGAAATTGGATGGTTTGTGTACCCGTTTCATCTTGTATTGAGTACTGTCTGTGATGTTTTGTAGTTGTTTATTATGTGTTTGTATGCGTGTATAACTTTTTGAAAAATTTAATAAAAATATTTGAATAATAAAAAAAAACACCAAGTTGTGTCTGTGTTTTCATGTATGTGGACATCCATCCACATCAACGACCGTCAGGTTTTTTCTTTTTCACATGGTAGTGTCTAAACAGTATATTGTCTATAGACTTTTTCAAACAAGATTAACATTCTTGATGGGCCAAAGTTTATTTCCTGTTGCACTGTTTGCTAATGTCAAAACAAACAGAATACTAAGCACTCAGGGATCAATAGCCTTATATTGATTAAGGGCAACAACTAATGGCTTTTAGCTGAAGCACTCCCTGTTGTTGCCCTCAATAAATAGAAGACTATTGATCGGTGAGTGCATGGTGTTCCATTTGTTTTGATACTTGTCACAACCGTGCACCCGATACGCGACGCGTTGTGAGCTTGTAGATCTGCTATTTTCAAATAGCCTAGGTATAGAACAGGACTAAAGTGGTTAATGTGTGTTTTATAATGTAATAATTTATATCTGCAAAGAAACTAGCAACTAAAGTTTTCAAATAATTGCAGTGGAGTGAAAGTACAATATTTGCCTCTGAGATGTAGTGGAGTAGAAGTAAAAGTATTGGAAATACTCAAGTAAAGTACAAATACATCAAAATTGTACTCAAGTACAGTACTTCAGTAAATGTACTTAGTTACTTTCCACCATCCCTTGCAACGCAAAGTTATAGGATATAATGCATAGATGCGTGTGTGTGTGTTAGTGTGAGTGTGAGTGTGAGTGTGAGTGTGTGTGTGTGTGTGTGTGTGCGCGTGTGTACGGTCTAACTCACCCACGACCATGATGTTGAGCTCAAAGCCCTGCTTCATGGCCTTCCTCCTCATCTGCTCCAGGATGGCATCGATGCCCACATAGCTGAAGTCACTGCCTGGGTGCTTCACGTCCCCTTTGCCCTGCGGGTGGGGGTGGAGGGGCTTCACTGACTCGGACATGTTGCTGTGGCTCGGATTGACCTCTGACCCTGATGGAAGAAAGGAGAGTCGTTCATAATTGTAATTCAAGTTAAAAATTATTTGTCACTGGCATGCATCTTGTAATTAGATTGAAGAGTCAACCATACACAGATCAAAGTAAAACATATATATTATACATATTTGTGTTGTTGTTGTTGTTGAAAGCAGCAATTTACAACAGCCATGTTGTACAGTAGTTAATTCACATGTCGTAGTGCAATATAAAATTGAAAACACATCAGCGTCATTACAGACGTGTTATTCAATCCGGCAACGCATAGGCTACTATGTCATTTTAGATTATTTTATACTTTGGCTATTCAAAAAATAGCAGATCTACAAGCTCATAGCGCGTGCTGCGCTATGAGCTTGTAGATCTGCTATTTTTGAAATATATGAATATTTGTTTTGTAAAATATTTTTGTTCCAGGGACCCCCCCAGAAGCAAAGATTTGCACACATTTTCACGTTTTTTTCCAGAAAAATTGCAGATCTACAAGCTCATAGCGCCGCGCTATGAGCTTGTAGATCTGCTATTTTTGAATAGCCCAAAGGAAATCCAGAGTGAGTGACACAGATGCGTTCCCGGATTGAATAGGGTTAAGTGTGGAGATTTGAGACACTGATCTTGCTAGCTTCATTGCCTCTCTGAAACCAGACTGCAAAATGGCATTTGAATGAGTACCTGTCTTTTCTGCAAGACAGCGTGAAACCATCAAAACTCTTTCATACACACACTGAGTGTCTGGAAGAAAGCACCCCATGCCAGCAAGGAAATACTTGTGTGTGTGTGTGTACACATACACACATGTGTGCACACGTAGACACAGACACCAATCAGACCTTACATGGGGACCTCAAAGTTTCCAGGCCCATGAACCCAAGTTCAGAGACACCCCACAACGCACTAAAACTAACATATAAATCACACAGGAAAGTGAACACATCCGTTCCCTAACCTCACATAAATTCTAACCTGCATCCATCTTGTCGTGGCTGCATGCATGTGTCCCACAACGGGGCATTGAAACATGTTAGCGGCACACACAGATGTGTGCGCTAAAACATGTGGACACTGTATGATTCAGTGATTCACCATAATGGGGAAACCACACAAACGTGAACTGAACGTGTACAGCTGTAAGAGTTGTCGAAGAGGACCTCACACTCAGAAACGTGTTGGTACGAGAAACATGTTGAAACAGTTACTATACTACTTTAACATGACAGTTTGTAGTCACCATTTACAAATTATGTCTTACCTCAGTTGAGAGCTGGCTTTACACAAACAAAAAGACTGTTAAATGTTCAAAGAAAAGTGTCACGCGGACTGAGGACAAGCAAACTGAAGACGCACCCCGCTCAACTGCCTGTCAGTGAGGTGCTAATGCGTAGTTGAAATCTCAAGCCCGCTCTCTCTTTCTCTCTCTCTCTCTCTCTCTCTCTCTCACACACACACAGAGCTTGCTGTAGGGGGAGACAGTGTTTTCTGTCCATGGCATAATGGTATCCTCTGCAAAGACACTCTAAACCACAGACAAATATAAACTAACCTTGCCGCCTGCCTACTGTGGCTTCAATCTTCTATTTAATAAAGTTGAAGTTGTCTGGCTTTGTCTGGCCAGATATTAGCAAATATGGAAATGAGCTCCCCAAACTCTAGTAGTAGTGTACCAACATCATAGACAAGCAACCAAGCACTGACAATGGGTACTTGCTGCGCGTCATAGTACTGACGTCATAGATTGGCCGGCCAAGATTTGTCCCTATTTCACTTGCACAACAACCCGGGCAATGCTGGGTACCCCAGCTAGCGTAAAATTAAAATGTCAGCATGTATAATCATCATATTCTAACATATCATATCATATTCTATTCTAACAGCCGCACCCTGACACGCATCTACAATATTGTGCCTTTTGGGTGATACAGTGTGAATAGAAATGTATTAAGTCAAGGCGGTGAAACCGTTGCCAACGAATCTGAATTTCCCGTTCGAACTTTCCTGTCCTTCTCCTTTAGATACATTTATATAGACAGTCAAACACACTGAGACAGAGAAAGGTACAGATGGACTATGAAGGACAGTGTTGCTAACATGGTGTCTATATGCTTTGCTAGCATGTGTCTATGCTAAGAACAATAATTTCTGGGTGGAAGTAAGAAACCGTAACAAAAACAATATAACACACACACACATATCCAAAATGTCAGCAATTTTCTTTTTAAGCAAAATAATCACTTTAGCAGCTGCACTACTCGTTCTTCTCTAGCTCACTTTGTCATGGGAAAATGTCTACTAATAACCATATACTGTAGACCTCCACCCACTGAGGGAGCTGTAATTTCAGGGCCCGAACGGGACCTGTCTTTAGCACCTTCCTAGCTAGGACACGCATGCACGCGTGCGCGCACATACACAGGGTGTGACATGAGATCAAATGGGGAAAACCCTGCTACATGTTGCAAATTACGATAAACAATAAACATCCTTTTAGTTTTTAAAATGTAAAGGAAACTATGCTCTTTTTCATTTTATAACCTCCGGCAGGTAGTGTGCCGGAGTTGTTCAAATGAAAAAGAGCATAGTTTCCTATGTGTGGAACATACCACGGAGGCCGGAGGGCCATGTACATTTTGAGTAGGGATGTGGAGTAGGGTTGTGCAGATACTGTAGGTCGGATACTCGGTATCGGTATTTAGTCTGATACTGGTCCAAAAAACACTAGATCAGATATCAGACAAAATTAAGTTTACAAATTGATATGATCCAAACCTGAAACGTCAAATGTTCGTGAGTGACCACACTTGAAGCGACATGCCCTAAAGAGAAGTAACAGCATGCGTTCCATGATACAACATGTAGCATGGGATGGAGGGGAGAAAAATTATATGCACATACAGTAAGTGGATGGGTGACAGCAGTAATTGATTATGTAATTAATTAATATCTCAGTAAATTTACCATATTAACCCTGCTGTCCTTATTTTGGTCAAATACAATTCTCTAAAGTGCCCCCCTCCCTGAACCAATTTCTTTAAAACATTTAAAAAAAATCAAAAATAACACTTTTAGATGGATATTTTCGCTATTTGTGGTACTGCACAACTTAAGTAAACAGGGCTGAAGTTGAAAAACACTGCAACACAAACACAAAAATGATAAATTACCAGAGCATAACCACATGCAACGCACATGTAGCACAGTACTTGCACCACAAACTCTCTAGCACTTCTACTGTACACATACCTCAAGGCATAATAATGGCCACCTCTCTCAGTAGATGAATGAGCTTTAATGTGTGAACTCAATGCCCCTTTACTTCTCCACAGAGCCAGACAATGGGACTATAAATGAAGAGGAGGTGGGACCCCACCTTCACTGGTGTGCCTATACAGAAGATTCAGAGTTTCAGTTCCCAGGCACATGACGCTGATGGTGATTAATGACAACAGTGACACCACCACATGTGGCTTGGCAAAAAACTTCCCCAAAATCAAAGTCTCAGCCGCAGCTACGAAACCTTCCCGAGCGCCCAAGGGCCCACCTTGTCCATCACCCCAAAGTCCTGGGCTTTTGTTTTAGCAATAATTCTGTTGAGCGGGAGAGATTGAAGCCATGATATTAAACACCATCCATCCATGACCGTTTGCCATGCATGGATGTGAGTGAGTGAACATCCATGCACTTGGAGACACATTTTCCCTGCTAAACCCCTGAATCAACCCCTTTTTATTGGAGCACTGAGCTCAGTGAGTAGCCTCTTGAAAGAGACAATTCAGATTAGCTCTAATGGGCAAACGGAGGATCTGCAGCAACGCTGCCACCTGGGCGCTACCGGCGTGCCAGCTCTGGGCCATCTGCTGGTTTACGTTTCTGCTAAGAATAGAGATACACAACACAGACAGGCATACAGTACAGTGGGCACAAACACAATGGCACAGGAACTTCAGCAGAGGTTGACGAAGTACTCGACCCCAGTACTTGAGCAAGAGTACAGATACTCCTGGTCAAATTTACTCGACTACGAGTAAAACCACCTTCACTGCATGCACTTTTTTGAATACAGAAAAGGGTAAGAATTGATTGGGCCGATCGCCCCCTCTTAACAACAGTTTGAACATTCAAGCGAGAGTAGCCCTGCTGCCACTTTCGAGCGGAAGGGGAAGCCACAGACACAGCTAGTGTGAGAGCAGAAGTGTGGCCAATTGCATTTTAGGGAAGAAAAAAAAAACTGCCAACCTAAAAGTACTCCAAGTACTTTACAGCCTTCCTAGAAATGTACACGAGTAAAAGTAAAATGTACTCGAGTAAGAGTAATAAGTATTAAAAAAATCGAATAGTCAAGTAAAGTACAGATCCTTAGAATCTGTACTTAAGTACAGTACTCAAGTACATTTACTCTGTTACCGTCCACCACTGAACTTCAGGCAATAAAATAATTACACACACACACACACACACACACACACACAGTGTCCAGATGGCTACAATATTGACCAGACATAGCCTCTATACCCAGCCTGAGAACCACCGTCACCATTTTTCAATTGACCCGAGTAAAACACAAACTGTCATTACTGCTTACATCAACAATAACCAGTGATAATTCCCTCCTGGCCCTCCCTGTGAGAGAGCTGCTGGCCCATGCCCCATCCTCCTCCACAGCTGCTTTTGTTCACCAGTTATTTATGAGCCTTGTGTACTTCAACGGCAGCCCTGGCATTTGCAAACCACTGCAGAAATGTGGAGTGTCCCTCTCTTTATGAGTCAGACATTAACCCGTTAAAACCGGGAACGCTAACCACTTTAACCATTATTTTATACTTATTGGCTATTCAAAAATAGCAGATATACAAGCTCTTATCCTATGAACTTGTAGATCTACTATCTAAAAAAATATTTTTTTGCAACATTTTTGCAAATATTTGAATATATGTATTTTTTTAAAGGGAAATGTTTTGACTCAAATCTTTGCTTCTGGGGTTTTGGAGATGGGGGTCGGTGGCCAAATACATATCAGTTTGGGGTTCCTTCTTGACATGAAATAGTCTGAGAACAACTGATATAGCAACATACGTGTTTTTTTTTCAGAAAACACCGATTTAGAAGACATTTTGTAGAATCGGCCTCAGGTCTTAATGGGTTAAGTCAAGCGTTACGATGTTCCACAAAGGAAGCACTAATAACCTTTTGCTAGAGCGAACTACATTTCTGGATGAGTAACCTCATTAGATATGAACAGGGCTGCATGAGTCTCTCTGACCATGATTCAAGTGTTTCTGAAAAAGAAAAAAAAAAGAAAAAGGCCCAAACAGTGGTAACCAAAATGTTTTGGCTGTATATACGCTCAAATCTAGAGACACAAATGGATATATCAAAATGAAGCAATGTAGCAGATTTGCGAGTCGAATATTCCAAGAATTGGGCCAACAACAGGCAGATGATGGAATGCAAGTTCATTCAAATGAAATAAGAGAATTTGACCCGTGCAGGGAGGAATAAGCAGGTGCCTCGCTGTACCCCGAGTGAACCCCGATTGTGGAAAAACATTACAATATTTGGCCTGCCTCTCACCTTACTTCATCAACACAAACTTACCCAATCAAAATGGCTTTGCTAAATCACAAACAGCTGGTTATGGTGACTGAGGTTTCATTCAAATACATACGAGGAACTGAGATGTCTGTCATGGAAACTGAGATTTTAAGTACTAGCAGATTTTAGAGCTCTGTTGAATAGATGTAGAATGGATGGACCCTGTCATGCAGATGTTGGTCTGAATTCTCTTCTTCCTAATGAAGTAGGTACAGTACAGTCCAACTGGACATACTCAACGTTGTATCAACAACATTTGTATTAATAGTTGTAAAAACAATGCCACACAGTCAATATTGTAGCCCAGGGGTCTTCAACAGTGGGTCCAGGACCCCTAGGGGGTCCTCAGAGTTACTACAAGGGGGCCTCCAAATCTTCTTTCAGAGACTTTTATTTTACACTAACCATTTGAACCCTAGCATCCCTATTCTGAGGGGAATATTAGCCAAAAATAGCAGATCCACAAGCACACAACGCCTCACGCTGCAAGGCGTTGTGAGCTTGTAGATCGGCTATTTTCAGCAAATAGGTTTGGTGTAAAGGGGAAAAAAGAGCCGACCAAGTACAGAGCTAACGGTCAAGTTTACAAAGTATTGAGGGTTTTAGTGGTTAAATGTCTGAAAACACACATTTAACATGAATACAATATGTAGTGGGGGGTCCCTGCTTCATTTCTCTCTCAGCTAGGGGGTCCTTGGCCTGAAAAACGTTGAAGACCCCTGCTGTAGCCTATATGTGGTCCTCATTGAGTCTGAAGAAGAGCAACGTGCTCGAAAAGGTCGCTCACTCAGGTGTGCAAAGCAAACGTTTTATTGTTCTTTGGTCCTATACCTATAGTATATGAAAATATAATTGTGTTCTAGCAGTATATAATAAAATAGGACTGCTTTTATTCTGCCAAGAAACCTAATATATTTAAATGCCATCTAGGACAGTTTGGTTGTCCCCTCACAAGTTAAATTAATCCACAGAGACAGGCAAGATAATCATGGGTGTTCTAGTTTTTCCACCAGTACCGTTTTTTGACAAAATGCACACTGCTAGACATTTGGTTTCCTGTTTGTCAGGTACAGGAAGCAGTACGTGACACATTGTCTATCACCTCAGCCTGATCTCCTACAACATCGTGCACATTGCACGGATGTCATTCCGTACATAAGACACGTAGAAAACCCCAAAACCTGTGCATATGAGCCGCGAATCCCACGGTGAAATAACCGGGTTGCAACCCGGAAGCAGAGCAGTCCCCACAACATGATTTACGATTCTGTGCCTATCGGTATATAACTCAAACGGCGCCGAGTAGGCTCAAGCGAACGCTTGAGACTGCGCGCCTCCGAAATGGTTTAGTCAATGGAGGGGATACGAGGCGGCTATGCACAGGTTTTCGGGGTTTTCTAGGTGTCTATGTACGGAATGACATCCGTGCAATGTGCACTATGTTCTGTGAGATCAGGTTGATCACCTAAACTGTGCTCTATATTCTGAGGAGCTACAGTCTACTCTAGGTGTTAACCTGTGCTTACCTTATATACTGATTAGAGTTCTCAACAGGCCTGAAAATTAAGGCCCGGCCCTAACTGGGCCCTACTGGGCCGGCCCGAACAATTACCATACTTTTAGGCCCGGAAAACTGAAAAACCCGAAACGGTGTCATCGTGTGCTTAACGTCCTCAAAGTCACGCATACAACAAGCTTTGAACTGAGCAGAGAGGACCTTCTGTTCCAGAGATAATGGCAAAAACATCGCCAATTGTCAATTGAGTTTGGCTATAGTCGCCTGTTTTTCTTTAATAACACAACCCGACTAATTAGCATAGATTTTGGGCCCGGCCCGGCCCCAAAATGTCGGGTCGGGTCGGGTTCAGGCAGAATTTGAGAACTTTAATAGTGATACAGTTTATGTCAATGGAGACAAACAAGGAAACACAACAGCCCTGCATGGCCACATGTTGTGAATATTCTTTTGTGCATCGATAGACATCAGTTTGGATTTATTTTAATCTTATTCTGATATGTGGGTTTCTCTTTTTGACATAATTTATGTTTGTGACAAAATCACTTGGATTATGCCTGCCAAGGAATTATAGAACAGTGCAAAACGTATATCATTACAAAGCCTTCTGACACTAGGGCTGTCAGAAACCAATAACAATAAATAACAGATCCTTTCCAGCAGGCCTCCCACATCCCGCACAGTGGGAACTCGGTGACATATCCCATTTCCCGAAACTACAATCACTTTAACCTAAACGCCACACATCCATAAACATACCCTCCTCCAACGCATCCCGACCTCAAATTTCATATTCAATTCATGAAATTTAACACTGCGTTATGCGAGACAAGGCTTTCGTTGTTTGCTTGAGCGGAGAGACGCTTCTTTTGTTTTCAAAAGGGTACGCCGACTGCATTGCAACGTTTGACAGAGCCTTCGTTTAAAACGGAGAAACTCCATAACCTTCCACCCACAATCTCAATTTAACCACCATTTAGCTCTGCTTTGAATTAGATGAAAAAAAGTAGGGTTTGCATGTCGTAGTTTGAGTCCGACCCAGATCCTGACAATACAAGAATGGAGAATATACCACAAATGGAAAAGAAAACAAGAGTGAAGAAGCTATACCGACAAAGAGAGGGAAAAAAGGAGAGACAGAGGGAGGACAAAGAGAGAGAGGAGGCAGAAAGATAGATCAACACCATTATTCATGTCATGCACAACGTGTAATTAGTTCTGATGAGCCATGTCTTTTCAGTGGTGTGGTTGGTGTGCATAAGAAACTGTTATGTGTGGGATTCTGGACTTCCCCATTAACTTTTCTTAAATTCTGCAGTCCTACCCTACTGATCACACAATTTTAGCCATTTAGAGGAGTCCAACTTTCACAAACTTGCGGCGGTGCTGGTGCTTCACTGCAGCGCTGCTGATCCACCTCCAAGAGGAAGAATTGGTTGGAAAGTCCTGCAATGTTTTCCTGGAAAAAATTTAGGGTGGGGAAACTTGTACTATGGCTAGCACTGTATTCTCTTCTGCTCGTATCCTCACACTACCGTATTAAGAGGCCAAATGTAGATATTGTTAGCAAAATGGAGACGTGTCGTGAGGATGAACAGCGTTTTGTATTAATTAACAGAGGCCAAATGTAGGTATTGTTAGCAAAAAGTAGACGTGTTGTGAGGATGAACAGCTTTTTACAGCGTGGTAGCCGTCTACAAGAGGGTCTGTGTGTCCGTCTGTTTGAGGACAGCGACAGTTACAAGGACATAGCACACACAGATACACACACACACACACACACACGTTTGTGAAATGTACAGACAGATAAAGGGTGTAAAAGTTGTATTTGTAACTACTATTGATAGGTAATGATTGGATATGGAGATCACGTTAGACTCGCTATAAAATAGCTTTCTGGCAAATGTTACGAGCACTACTTTGTGTGCTTATATCTGTATAACACTGACGAATGCTGGATAGCCGAAACGTTTGTCCTTTGTAGCCTTAAGACGTGGAGAAGAAATGACAATAAAAAAAGGTAACTCACTCTTGCCATTCTGAGTGCGACCCATCATTTCTGTAACATGATATTGGTCTAGGATATTGCACCAGAGGAGTCAGAGCGCTGTGGTAACAAAACGTTTATCTATCTGTATCCGACTCTTTTATAAAGTTCTCTCTCTTGACCTATATGTGTACAATGACATCAAGTAATACCTACGTTTCAAACTACCTAAAGCAATTGATATTACCTTTGTTCATGAGCTAAATGTTTGTATTCCTATATCTAAAAATACATGATATAACAGCAGCAATAACATCATATCAAATAATAGTATGACATGATAAAGATTACTACCGCAGCAATGAACAAGCTATCCTTCAACTTGAATTACTCCCCGAGTACCTTTACTTGTATTGTTGAAAATATTTCATACAGTGTATTGAAAACTTTTCATTGAAGAAACCATGTTTCTACTCAAAGTTTGTATTACAGCGGCCATGTCAACCTTTTGCTTCTCAGAGCATAACATACTATATATGCCCAAAGCCGTGGAGCTGCTCCACTGGGGGTTTGAGCTATGGGAGAGGAGAGCGAGCCATCACATCTGTTCTTCCGTTCCCACCACATCGTAACTGACAGCTCTTAAACGCTGTCTGCGTTTTTAAAAGGCACAGCACTTCCCATGAGGTGAAGTCCCTGAATCCCTAACCTGGAGAAGCCGACCTGACAATGCTCGTTTTTAAAACTTCCCCTGCTCTCATTTCCCATGTGAGAGTGCGTTTTGAAAAAAAGGTGTGTGTACACACAGTATGGCCTGATGTCTACTTAGTTGCATGTCGGTGTCGCACATCGAAAATAGAAGATCTACAAACTCACAGCTTATTAGATCGTCTATTTTCTATGTGCGATAAGATGCAAAACAAACTACAAATCAGGCATATTTGTACATGTGTTACTTGTCTGCCCGTCTCACTCCATCTTTCTTTCTCTCCCTCTCTCTCTCTCTCTCTCTTCTGTCCTCGTCTCAAGTCTCTCTCGCTCCCTACCTCTCTGTTCTCTCTCTGTTCACAGCAGGTGGTCTTTCCATTGGCCCTCTGAGGAGGAAGCAATCGTTAAGTTTTATGCCCACTGCTGTCTGCAAGAGATAGATGGAGGATGTAGAGAAAAGAGCTGACTGACAGACATACAGTAAGGGCATTACCTTCAGCTAATGGATCTGCTAGTAGGCATGTGGCACGACATAATATAACAGCTCAAACTTTATGGGGCAGTTTTATGGATGCAGCACTTTTAAAAAATGCTACTCCTCAGCCAGCGGACTAAATTAATAACCAACTAAAACACGAATTCTCTTCAGTCTTAAGGGCCCTGGTCAAAACATTGTAATATTACTCTTTTCAATCCTTGAATGACCTCTCTCTCAAGATCAAGGGCTTGTTTTCCCGAAACAGGAAGACAAAACGAGAGCATGGAGAATTTAACTTACAGTACTTTTGGGGAAACTGATCTGAATACCAGTCGTGACCTGCTGGATTGTTCAGCAGGTTTGAAGCCGACATCCATCTTTTTTCCATTTTGGCTATTGATGTGCCTCTAATACATGTACTTTACTAAATGATACAACATCATGTCTATGGACAGTTCCAACCTGGTGTCCCTATAATAGGGCTTAAAGTGGTTAAAAGGTAGCACAGGCCACTGACATACCGTAGAAGAATGTGGAATATTTACGCTAGGCAGTTTCAGGGTGATAGAGGTTGACAGGCGTAGGAGTAGAGAGTGGATGATGGCTTGGGGCTGTCATGTCCAACCGAGAGGAAATCCCTCTCAATCACTCAGCCCATCCAGTACTTTGAAACCAAAGGAACTTGCTGAGTAAAAAGCCTGACACGTCTCTCCAACAGTTCTCTGCTTTGTAGTTGGTGAAGTTGATGACGGCTGACGAGTACAACTGACAGATGGCAAGACAGACAGACAGACAGACGAAACATGCACGCACGAACGCACGAACGAACGAACGCGCACAAGCGCGCACACAGAGAAATCGGCACTTCAGAGGAAGAATGAAGAATGCTACTGGCCGAGTCGATCTTTCAGTAGTGTCACTGGTGTTGTTGGCCCTCGGAGAATGTGACCCCTGTCCTTATGTGGTTCAAAGCAAGCAGATGGTGTCCACAGTTGAAATACAGCCTTCCGCACAGAAAACGTCTGGTAACACAGATAATGACCCGTCCCAAAACTCACCTAAAAAAAGACAGTGACAGAGTAGAGAGCGAGCTGCAGATGTAGGCAGGGCGGTAGAGAGGACAGGGGGTCAATTCTACCAAAGTGACAGCCAAGTAGTGAGTACAGTAAGTTACACTGCAAACATCCTCAATGCCAATTTAACTGAGAGAACACACATTTTGTTTACACTCCCAGAGTTCAGTTAACACTTTGCAGTGAACACAGTAAAGTCCTCAGTGTTAAAGGTAAACGTTTGCTGATTTATCAACCTAAATTCTAATAACATCCTAATAAAATTATTTCTCATAGAGCTTTATTATATTGAGGACACAGAAAATCCACGGCCACTCATTTAAATGAAACTTGCTCACTCAGCGCATACTCTCCTCCTTCCGGGTTTGGGCCCAATGGGTTTGAAACAAGTGCCTGGGGCTTTTTGTGTTATCCTTTCAGCATAACTTTTGACTGTACTACCTATACTGCTAACAATCTTGCTAATAAAGTATTCAAGCAATCAATGAGGATATCATGGGACTTAAACATGCGCACTGGTGTCATTTATGCATCTACAGTATGTCACGAACTACCTCCATGGGCAAGCCTGTGAGTCAAGCCCATTTGGTTCCATTTGTACAGACCGAGTTAAATGAACACTGAGGAGTTTACAGTGTAGAGACAGAATGGTTGAGATCTAAAAAATGTCAGCTTTCTTTGGCAAGATTGAGAAAACGAGCGGCAGTAGAGCGAGCGATTCTTGTGTCAACTGTGTGTGGGTGCATTATTGTGGCGCGAAGCAGCGATTGTGAGCGCCAGCTGCTTTGGGCAAGCCTGCAGTACTGTATAGGCCAAGCTCCCACAGCCATAACTCACAGTACAGTACAGTGGACTTTCTGAGAAAACAGGGAAGGGAGACTAGGAGGGTCCAGCCACAGGCTTCTCCACACAGCTGCACTATGGGGAACTGGTATAGGGCAATGGACACACTGTAAATCACACAACCACCAAGTATGAACTGAAGCGGGGAGAAAGGAGTCAGCTAGTTTAAATATGTCAGCGCCCTGCCGAACACCATAACACTGCAGAAATCCTGAGTGCTAATTTAAAGCTGCAATTATGTAACTTTTATGTCCTGCCCCGGATTCAAGCCTTTGGTCTCGACACCACATTTTCTACCGCTCTGCCAAGATGTAATATCCCTGCTTGCCAGGAGAGATATTGCCCGTATGGAGGTTAAGGTCCTATACCTTAAGTTGACACCAACGTATCGATGTCTGGAAGAGCAGGGAGACCTCATATAACCTCTGCAGATGTTGTTATTTATATTACACGAACATGCTTTACCATACAGATTGGTTAAATACGATCCATTCATTCAAATAGGTTTCCAGGTTGCAGCTTTAACTATTTTACAGGTCCATTATTACACCCTCAGAGTGAAATTAACAAACACTCAAAATGTTGCACTGTTATTGTCTTTAATGAGAAGTGATCAAAAAGCTATGCGCTGTTCAGAGCTAAAGTAAGCTAGGTGGTTTAGAGGTGGTTCATTTCCTATCAAGACGTGCCAATTAGCTGCGCATAAAATGCGCCTCTAATTATGTCTTTATTGTTTTCCCCGTTTTTCCTTTTAACACATTTTTAGGGTTTGGAAATGTATAGCAATTACAATCATTCTGAGAGGCCAAAAAACAGCCACAGAAGTCAAATTAGTATTCGTTTTGGAAGTCTTAATGGGGGAGTAAAGGAGAGAGAGAGAGAGAAAAAGGCTTGCAGATGTTGGGAAACTTCATCAAACTATTGTTCATATAGGCATTCTGTGTGGTCAGTGCAGAAATGCCTGTGACCAAAAGGTGTTGCTTTACAAGAGAAATGACACTCAACACACATACAGATATAAGCTGTCCAGGCCTGTGTGAACCTAAACATAGTGGGAGTGTTTATCAAATAAATTCACTTATGTTTAACCACGTTCAACCTGGCATCCCTATTTTGGGCTTGTCAGGCAAAAAGAAATCCTCAAAGATTTTCAAAACACCATCCTACGACAATTGGAGCTTAACTCATTACACGCGCATCTGTGCAAAAAAAGCATTATTTTACACTTTGGCTACTCTACAACTGCCAAAGACGTTTATAAACGTCTTTGAGAAATTAGCTGTTGCCTGCCAAAGACGTATAAAAACGTCTTGAAAAAAAAAAAAAAAAAAAAAAAGAATTCTAAAAAGATTCTCTAATTATTTAGTATTGACACCTTTTCGATATTCCAAACAAATAAGGAGATAACAATTTCCAAAGATTTGCTGCTCCATCCACTTCAATGTTAAAATTGAAACGGACAAACAATTCACAATGTTTTTTGGTTTGAAACCACTGGTTTTGAGCTATTTTCAAACATCAAACAACACATGACAACAAGGTCAAATTGACCTCGTTGACATTTGTGAAACCACACCTGAATCTCATCTGTGATTAGAAATTTTCTGGGGATCAATCATACTTGAGAAAAATATTTTGTGGCTATGCGAAAAGGTACCAAAATCGGTCAAAACCCTGGCAGAGGCTACAGACTGTTCTGAAAAAACTCTGGCAGGGTAAGAGTTAAAAAATAGCAGATATACAAGCTCATAGCGCGGCACCGAGTGCCGCGCTACGAGCTTGTAGATCTGCTATTTTCGAAAATTTTGAAAATGTGTGCAAATCTTTGAATATATATATTATTTTAAAGCGAACACTTTTAACTCAAATCTTTGCTTCTGAGGGTCCCTGAAACAGCATATTTTGATGGGGGTCCGCGGCCAAAAACATATCATTTTGGGGGTCCTTGAAATGAAAAAGTTTGAGAACCACTGATATAGCAACAAAAGTTTTCCAGAAAACTGTTAGGATTTAGAAGACATTTTGTAGAATCAGACTCAGGTCTTAAAGGGTTAAGTTGTTAATTGTCAAATCAAGCGTGTATCCGCTTGTTGTGTGACCTTCACACAATGCACATATGAGAGACATTGCCGGCGTTATAGTCAATCATTTTTTTGGCATCACTTTGCAGGTTATAACACGCAAGTCAAGCTGCAAAGTGGTCGCAGCCAATTTGGTTCTAACGTAAATGAACCGTGCGCCGTTAGCGAAACACAAGCCAGAGACGCAATTCTACAAGTATTCCATCAAAACACTGGAGTCAAAACAACACTGTGATGGATGAACCCAGGCCAGAAGCCCTGGTGGTGGACCCTGCAGAATGGATGATGCAAAAACAGCACAGAGGTTGCCACAGGCAGCCTTGGCCCGACCCCTCTCTCATCCCCCTGACCTGCCTCTCCTGTCAACACAACAACAACAACCTGTCACCTCTGACAGGATATATCACGTCTGCTTTTCTCCCCTCCTCCCCCTCCTGTGACATACATACATGTTAGAGTAGCGAAAAACATACCTCCGTTTTCAGCTATAGCTATAATATTAGCCATATATTATATGCACACAATCACATCATTTATTAAATACTTCCAACTCTAGGATCATTATACCATCGGTTCTCAACCTGTGGGTCGGGGACTCGGGGACCATTACTGCATCAAAAGTGATCAACAAACTATAAAAACTGGTCAAACTTTGGCCAAATTGAAAATAGCCGATCTACGAGCTTGTAGATCTGCCATTTTCACAATATTTATCTGTGGAACAGAGTCAAACAAAATGTAATGCCTCAACTCCTAGCATTCATAGCAAGTCCTTGTCAGGATGGGGTGGTCCCCAGTTCAAATATGATTATTTTTTTTTGGGGGGGGGGTGGGTCACGGCCTGAAAAGGTTGAGAACCACTGAATTATACAATGGATTTCCGAGGAACAGTCAGGGTGGGCACGTGCTTAGTACCACCCAGAGGGATGTCTCAGTGGTCATAGCGAGGCAGCTATCTCACTATGTTGAGGTAAAGTGCAGCCTGCGACGCGTGATTATGGATCCCACCTACGCTCTAGGATATAGACCCGCCTTACCTGTCTGATTGGCTCCCTGGCAGGCATAGTTTTACTGAGGTTAGGGTTAAGGTTAGGTTAGGTTTAGGCATAGTTGCAAAAACGAGAACTGTCAATCACAGCGACTACAGGACCAATCACAGCGGGGTTTGCCTGGAGCTGCGGTGGGATCCATAACGTGCCTGGGACACAGAAGTCCATGTTTCTCATGCTGAAAAAAAAGTTTAACTTAATACTAAAACGTTTATCTAAAGGGCCCACTTTTGTTTTATGAAAAAAAAAATAATGCTTCCTTTTATTGTCAAAGTCAAAGATGTGAATGGTTCCTATCTGAGAATTCCTTAATAGTCCATTCACAGACATGGAGTAAGTCATTATTCAATCATTATGGTCCAAATGAGGACAAAATCGTCCCTCTTTTTCTGGATAAAATATAGGATTGTTAAAATCGTTTCATGCACCCATCTTGAAGCTGAGTTGAATTGAATAAACACTCTACTGTGCATTGTAGCAATGCATGTGCAGTTGGTCTCCTGTGGTTTAACACTTCTAATGAAGTGTTTATCAATAGTGATTTATTGCTAATAAGGAAGAAGCTAATTCCATTAGCACCATGTAAACAATGGCAGATTCAGTTTTAACTCTCCCCTACAGTGAAGCAATATTGTAATAAAAGGTTGTAAATCAAATACATAATTAACAGTGTTCACAGAATTCTGTGGTAAACAGACCACAAGATGACACAACATATTAGCATCAATTTATCTTTTTCCCCCCTTTCTTTGCTCATTTCTAATTTCATTATCCTTTGCCTTTGGTGCCAGAAAAATAAAGCACTTTATGTGGGTTTAATATTGGCTGTCAACTACAGTCCAAGTTCATCTCTTCAAACAGCAAATAAAGATACAAAATGTGTTTGGTCAGTGTCCAAAGGCAACAACACAGAGGCAGGACATCAAGAACATCTCTGACATCAAAAACATCTCTGAAGAAGACTTGTGTGATGATGATATGATGATGATGATGACTTCACTGTAAGTGGAGCAGTGAAGCTCAAGACGACTCTAGCCAATAATACTGGTTGGAAACCATGGTTGTAATATGGAGTGATGCAAATGTTAAGCCCCATTTTATACTTCAGCTATTCGAAAAAGCCAGGGTTCATGTGGTTCATTAAACCAACTGACGTCAAAGATCATATGACCAGAACACATGGAAGATGCGTGATACGAATGCTAAGCTGCCCTACAGGCACAGCGTTCGAAATAAGAAAACGAGGTAAATGAAACAAACATGGGACTTCATGTTCGGTGAAAGCAACTGAGAGAAGAAAGCAGATGGAGAACGTATTAATCATGCCCCACTGACAATCAGCAATCCCACACAGGAAATCTGGCCACATGCTTCAACTGACCTTGAACTTGGCCACAACGCTCAGATGCTCGATTGCCAAAATCAAGTAATGTTAGAAATGCTTTGGCATGATAAATACGCCTGGCTAGTCCAGCACTGCAAATGGATCAGTGTGAGGCTGGAAAACTCTCCCTGATCTGAGAACAGGACA
>NC_137604.1:51031235-51073735 GCF_963280865.1 Gymnoscopelus braueri | reverse complement strand
TGGCTGTTTTCAGGGAAGATATTTAGTGTAGCCCACTAGCCCATGGTAATACGGTCAACTAAGTATAAGGTTAAAGTGTTTAAAACACGCTTGCTAGTAGGTTGAAACTTGAAACAACCTCAGTGAACAGGAAAACCAAAAAGAAGCCAGGAAGCTGTGAGCAGACAGCACCTGAAAGCTCATCTACACACTGCTGCAGTCTGTGGTGCAGTCCTCACTAGTATGTTCTTTATTGACAACATTAACCACTTAATCCCTATATACTTCATCGTACGACACATAGCCAAAATAACCGATCTACAAGCTAGCAATGTGTTGCGTATTGCGTCGCCAGATTAAAAAAGGTTAAACCCCGTAAACAGGAACAGAGTCTATAATATCTACACTGGATATGATAAGTGTATAAAATAACAGAGACATCTTTTCTTTTTACAAATAATAAAAACTCAACCTCTGGATTCATTTCGAGGAACAGTCAGTGAGAAAGTTGTCAGTGATCGTGGTAATCACAGAATTTGTCAAGACAGAGCTGTATCAATATACCGCAAGGGAAATTCAGTTGCACAAGCAACACCCTGACCACAGAAGGAATCACATGACAGATACAGAGGAATAGAGAGATACATTTAAGCTTCAAGGGTAAAAGTAAAAAGGAGTTAACAAGTAGAAACGTACAAGTAGTACAAATAAGACACAAAACACCAAATAGTAGATTTAAAGTCTGGTCTGGCACTTGACCCGACCATGATTTGCTTACTGTTTACTATACATGCAGCCAAAGTATCAATGAACAATCCATCACCAGTAGAATGTATATAGCCGTGCAGTCAATCTAAAGTGGATAAACAAGGAATATACGGATAGATAGACCTTTATTGATCCCGAGGGGAAATTCAGTTGTCATACCAGCACCACAGTAAGGATGAAACAAAGATACAGTCTACGGTAAAACATTTACAGCAGTTATTCTAATCATGTATAATCTATCACCATTGGCATAGGTACATGGGTAATAAGATGTGTGTCAGTGGAGAGATTCATTATTCGTTGCCTGTACTGTATGTTTTTCCCCCATCAGCATACTGACATGTTTTCATAACGTTCAGCACAAATGCTTCCTTCCTGTTCAAAGCTGCAGCAGAATCTAACGTTTGGCTGTGGTTTCCTTTAATTTACCTGTGTGCGTGTGCGTGTGTGTGTGCTCATTGCAAGACATACTTTTAATTCTTGTTTGAATTTCTACATACAGTACACACTGAGAAAGTGTATATGTACTGTAGGTTTAGATATCACTGTGAAGTTTGTGAACTCAGGAAATACTAGCTACGGATAGTAGCACTGCTACGGACATTTGAGTGCAAATTATGTTATACTAATTTTGTTTGTATTTTATTGTAATGAAATGCACTTTCTTAAACTTTGTAGAGAACACTCTCAACATAAAACGCAAGACCTACTGTATACTGAACAGTGGCTACAGTATGGTTGTGACAGAAGCAGCTGTTTCTTCTCATGGGAATTAGAGATCAAATAAGTCCAATGTAACAGAGTTATTTAATTAGGCTTATTGATAAATACCCAAAGCGAAATGTCTAAATGCCCTGAGATTAGACTTTAATGGGAAGTAAATTAAATAACTTGGATGTGATTTACGGTGCCATGGAGGACACAGAGACACTGTGTGTGTGTGTGTGTGTGTGTGTGTGTGTGTGTGTGTGTTGTGTGTGTGTGTGTGTGTGTGTGTGTGTGTGTGTGTGTGTGTGTGTGTGTGTGTGTGTGTGTGTGTGTGTGTGTGTGTGTACTGGTCTATTCTCATGTACAATCTAACTACACACTGTAAGGATAAAGTTATTTCTGTATTTACACAATTATTAGAATTATTTCCAATTATTTGGAATTCTGCATGTTTCCTAATAGAGTTCAGGGGCCCATGTTGGCAAAGAAGTGTACATACTGTAGGTCAAACTTGTGACATATACTTGTGGTCGCGTTAGAAGTACAAGACCCTGTTGGCAAAGAGCTCTGCGTATAGGTCAAAGATCCTATACCAAACTTCCTTCCTCATCCTGATCACAAACCATGATACTGAAGAAAGCCAGCTTTGACAGACAGACGAGTTTCCTTGTGTCTCAGTGACAATAACCCAAAACAAGTAATAATTTGGCTACGAAGTCAACCATATCAAATGGACGAGTCTCTGAGGTAACTAAATATTGCTCTCTGAATCGTTCAAGTACAGAGATTTCCTTTACCTGTTATGGAGGGCTGCGTTGTTTCCGGTGGAACCTTCACTAGGTTCCATCACAATCACAGCCAAGGGCCAGCTAGGTTACGGGAGACTAATAGTCACTAGAGACTGGCGGAGCTCTGTGATTGGACCAGGGGTCAGGGTTGATTGTGGGAGGCCACCCAATCAGGGAGGAACACATATGGAGAGGATTTTAGAGAGTTTACCTCGATGAGTCGCCATGCCGAGTGACTCATCGACACTGGGGGAGAAATGAGAGCAAAATGAAGGACAGAATAGAAAGTAGGAGGGGAGAAGAAGGGAGGGGAGGAGGGGAGTATAGAGGGGACAAATGGAAGGAGGTGAAGGGTAGAAGGGGTTTACTTGGGGGAGAAAAAGCGGATAGGGGAAAGAGCATTCAACAGAAGAGAAGGGATAAAGCAAAAGAGGAACATCTGGTGGGGCCACGGCTATCTTCAGGGAAGACACAGCTCTGTAACTGACTTCCTGTTGTGTTTTTTTTTTTGCTGAGGTTGCTCTGCTCCCCTGTGGTGCAAATGGAGACAGCACATGTGTGACTCGGTACAGAAACAGACAGTGATAGAACATGGCTGAAGGTTCATGCCGACATGCTTAAGTACTGTATATCCTCCTTTAACTCTCCTCCCACCTTGCGTGGAAATCCCTAGAAATGGGACCTGTAAGCACTTTAACAGTATGTACGTTACATGTGTAGCCAGAGCTATACGCATAATATATATATCCTGTATGACACTCGATTCGTCTATATTAATATGCTAGACCCCCGTTTAGCAAAACTGCACCCCAAGGTTACAATAACCCTCAACAGTGTTTGCTTTTTCATCAGCACTTTGCTGCAGTTACAGGCCATACGTTTGGTAATAGCAGTCGTTAAGAAGATAAACTGCAAAGTTTGTGGTCTAACTCTTCTAGGTGTTTTTCTTACGGTGTCTATTCCAAGTGCTGTAACTTAAGTCACTGAAGCTTTCCCCAGCTGGACTACTTATCTCTGGCAACTATCATCAAGGACAGACAAAGTAAGGGAAAGAGAGTAATGGGGGGAGAGAGAGAGAGAAGAGAGAGAGAGAGGGGGGGGGAGTGTCAGAGAAAGAGAGAATGCTTTTAATCAATGACCTGCATAAACTTTTCAGCACAGCCATTTTCTCAAACATCCACAATTCCTACTGTAAATCAACACGTTGGTCGGAATTAAACAATGCTGCACATGTGTGTTTTTCTGTGTGTGTGTGTGTGTGTGTGTGTGTGTGCGTGCGTGCGTGCGTGCGTGCGTGCGTGCGTGCGTGTGTGCGTGCGCGCATGCGTGCCGCTTAAAAAGAAAAAAAAAGGCAGATTTAAATCAGGTTTTTCAGGAAAAAGTAAACAACATTCCTGAACATCTACACAGGTTTAGTTGTAAAGTAAACAATATGTAACTGAAATAAAGAATGAAAGTTAGACTGAACCAGTGGGAGCTTCTTAAGAGGATACAGTACATCATCACGCCTTCTCTTGATCGGTTCTTAATGCAAACCAGTTGTTCCATGATCCATCTGCAGCAGATCTATGGTCTCTCTCTCTCTCTCTCTCTCCCACAGACACACACAAGACACCCAGATACTCACAGAGGTCTTCTATCTCATGGCTGTTGTACATGTCACCGCAAGCAGACGCCATCTCTCCTCTATCTCTCACAAATCCCTAGAGTCTAGAATGTTGTCTGGATTTTGGAAAGAACGTTCCTGCGCCTTCTTCCCATTAACCACTGGCTTCAGTCTGTGTGACAGATATTGTTCTAATCGTGGAATTTAACTGTGGTTAGGCTACACAGCAGCAGCAGCTAACTGGATGCACGCTGCAGTATGTACTGTCTATTTCTAATATTCCTTCCCGTTTCCCAGTTGAACAATAAACAGAACAGCGTCTAGGGAATCGAGCCTTCGGGGGAATCCCTGGCCCCTGAAAGCTGAATGCGGGGGAGAGCGAGGGACGAGCGAGGATGACTCAACTTTGGAGGAAAGGGACGGAAGAAGATGGAGGAAAGCTCTGTGATTAAAACTCTTTGTGCGGTCTGACTGTGTGCGCCGCTTCCAGAAACTTCATACCCAGTTATGATGCTAATTATCTATAATAGAAACCTTCCATACTGTATAATGTATGCATGGGGGCTGTCAAGGACAGAGAGCGAGGAAGAGAGAGGCAGAGACAGAGACAGAGAGAGGAGAATGAGAGGAAAAAAAGGAAGAAAAAGGAGGATTTACAGTAGCAGGAGAGACGATGGAAAATGTTTAATTATGTTTAGTATTTTTTAATAGAAGAATGTTACTTTTTTATGCACCCAACTTTTGTAAGGCAGAGCACAGCATATTTTATCTTTCATAGAGGCCATATTTGTCCCTTAAAGGGATAGTTCACCCCAAACAAAATGTAGTCACCCCATGGAGACTTGAATTCATGGATTTTTGTTTTGTTTTTGTCGCATTCCTAATCCAATAATTTGATGACCAGTAGACCGGTAGGCAGCGGTTCCGGAACCGCTACCAGTCATCAAATTATTGGCTTAGGAATGCAACAAAAAAACGAAAAATATCCATGAATTCAAGTCTCCATGGGGTGACTAATCGATAGGAAAAAAAGTCTTTTTGGGGGTGAACTATCCCTTTAATACAGTAAATATAGCTGCAATATGGATCATCTACAGCATTTGCCTTAAGCTCCAAATCTTAGGTTCTGCATGCTGCTTCCTGCTCCCTCCTCTCACTCTTCTCCTCTGTGTTGTGGAAACTCCCCAGTGGAACATCACTGAGCTCTTTGCCCCACATCAGCTACGGGTGAAAGTTCGCTCTGAGTTCCTTCAAGCTCTATTGCCAAAGCTTCTCTCAGCAGATAATAACCTTCTCTTCAGGAACCTAATTGCCCACAGCCACAAACCTACACTCTGGATTCTCTAAATCCCTAAATTACGTCAGTATAAACCTAAATAAATTACATATGATTTAAGCCTGGGATCCGCATTGTATTCTCAGATTCCGTGCCAGGCATTGTAAAGCAATGAGTATTCCCAAGTGATTGCTATCAAGCTAATATTTATGCAGTGGAAGCTGTCTATTCACTGGGAAGTGAGACACAAGAAGAGCAGCGTTTTCATACAATCCTTGCTCATTAAATCCCAAGCTCCCTTTCAAAGCCTTGAAGCGCGGAAGGCAAGGGTGCTCATCTGATTAAGGAGGGACCGTGGATTCATATCAGATAAGATCTACAGTGCACTTCTTGGGAGTCTTTGATGAGAGATGCTAATTTCCCATCCGGTAGTAGGTACACACACGACTGCACAGCTCACCCAGCCTATACTGTAGCCCTGTCCCCATAGCAGGAGGAAATGATCCTATCATCCTATCTCTCATCTCCCATCACAGCATGCCCCATCTAGTACATAACCACCAGTGGTGTAAAGTGACTAAGTATATTTACTACTTAAGTACTGTACTTTTTTTTAAGGTAACTTTTACTTTACTGGAGTATTTCCAATTTTCCATACTTTTACTTCTACTCCACTACATCTCAGAGGCAAATATTGTACTTTTACTCCACTACAATTATTTGAAAACTTTAGTTACTAGTTACTTTGCAGATATAAATGATTACATTATAAAACATACATTAACCACTTTAGCCCTATTTTATACCTAGGCCATTTGAAAATTGCCGATCTACAAGCTCACAACGCGTCGCACGGCGACGCGTTGTGAGCTTGCAGATCTGCTATTTTCAAACATTTTAGAACTTTTACTTTTGGTACTGTAAAGGGACACTTCACCCCAAAAAAACTTTGTTTCAATGGATTAGTCACCCCATGGAGACTTGAATTCATGGATATTTTTTTAGTTTTTTGTCTCATTCCTAAGACAATAATTTGATGACCGGCAGCGTTTCCGGTAGGAGACACAACGAGTTTGTTGTGTCTCCTACCGGAACCGCTGCCTACCGGTCCATTTTGATACCAATACTTTTGTACTTTTACTCAAGTACATTTTGAATTCCGGACTTTTACTTCTACGTCGCAGTAATGATACTTTTACTTAAGTGAAACATTTGGAGTACTTTTTCCACCACTGGTAGTGGTCCCACAGCAGGAGGAAATGATCCTATCATCCTATCTCTCATCTCCCATCACAGCATGCCCCATCTAGTACATAACCACCCAGCATACCTCTACTACGCCCCGCTTTGCTCCATATTGCATCCCTGCACCTCCCGCCTCTCCTCCAAAGTCACACGAGAATAACCTCCCTTCTGCTCCACAGACCCAGCTCACTCCAGCAGGAGGTGTTTCCACATGACTTCGGTCCGCAAAACCAGCGGTCGATTTCACCTCATCCTGTCCAAAGAGGTTTGCCCATTGCACATGATTTTACGTCACCTTCTTCTTTCTTCTCTCAAGACCACTTTTATTTATCAAAAAAAGAAAAAGAAACTTATGAATGGATGGATTTGGAATCCAATCCATGACTCCCAACTGGAGATTGCAGAATCAAAGAGAAAGGACTGGTGTTTATTCTTCCAAGAATGGACAAAGTCACTGACTGTTCTCCAGATCATCTGGTACTCATCACACACACACACACACACACGCACACGCACACACACACGCACACGCACACGCACACACACACACACACACACACACACACACACACACACACACACATACACACACACACAAACAAACAAGGAAACACAAACTGTAACAACGCATTGTTGTTGTTCATACAAAACTAGAGTTATGACAACACACCCTTAGAACAGGGGTTCCCAAACATTTCCATGCCAAGGACCCCCAAACAGCCGTAGACTATGGCTGTGAAGTGGTTAAAAAAACATTTTTAAACGGGCGATTGGGTTGCTCAGGGGTAAACTACCTGCCCACGTTCTAGGGGTTCAAATCCACCGCGCTTCATCCAGCTTTGTCACACGTCTATATGAACACAATTGACCCGTGTTTGGGGGAGGGAAGCCGGGTAGTACTTGTCACTGCACGTACTCCTACGGGCTGGAGAGGCACCTGTCAGTAGGGAGTGTTGGGCGGGAGGAGTAGGCAGAGGCTCTACGTCTTCCCGGTGGGGGCTCCTCACTGGCAGGTGAGCCAGTAGCCTGGCTGATGTGTGGGGGAGGAATTAATTAGCATAACTACTAAATTGGGAAGAAAAGGGAGTAAAGAATAGCCATTTAAATTACAAATATATGTATATTTTTTAATCTAACATACAGCTTCTTCTTCTTAATATTTCCTTAGTTTCATGAATGCAAATACATTTACAGCTGCTGTCTCCAGACTGCTCATGTGATATTTTAAAAACTATTTTACATCCGATTGCACTTGAATGAGCAGCGATTGAGGAGTAGACTATGGTATCAATTAACCAATTTGCCTATCTGGTCTACTGAGAATCAGCGGATACGGTAACAGTCTGTGTGTGTGCATGTACTGTATGTGTGTGTGTGTGTGTGTGTGTGTGTGTGTGGAAATCACTGGATGCAGTTTTGTAGAAGGCAGGCTCTAGACCGGATGGCACTGGTTCAAAATGGAATTAACGGCCCGGATCGCTGGCGTAGCGGTCCGCGCACCTAGGCTCCAAAGTAGCCTGACAGCGTGTCGCGGATTTGAGTCCCAATCCCGATTGCTGCATGTCACTCCCCATCTCCCACCCATTTCCTGTCAGCCTACTATCCTACCAATAAAGGCATTAAAAAGCCCTTTAAAAAATGTAATTAACACCACACAGATACTGCAGAAATACCATCATGGTAAAGATATTATTCATTTCAATATGAAAAGGATTTATAACAATTTATATTTTATGTTAGCCTTGGCACAATAATCTGATGAATTGGATTTAAATTCATTTTTAATATATGTATTTCCGCCCTGGCGCCGTCTGGGCCGCGCAGGCCCCACTCTTTAAAACCTGTTTCTTATAGAACACACGATGGGGATAAACACCATTAGCAGAGAATGCGTACCAATGACCTCAACTGAACCGTTTTCCTTTGTTTTGACCAGTCTGTCTAATGACAGGCTTCTTCTTACTGTCCAGATCGCCCACCCATGCAACAGGGATAAACACAAGTACAAATGAATAGAAGATCTAATTACTGGCAGCTGGACACAGGAAACTAACCAGTATAAGCTACAGGCCATATTCATAAAACATCTCAAATTAGACTAAATTACTGTATCATCAGTCTATTGAAACAGAAATCATAAAATGACACGTACAGCATATTTTTTCAGTGACCTGCAGCAACTCTATCTTTGATTCTTGGACCTTTTTTGTCTTCTTTGTTAATTTAATATTATTGTTTATTACACGGCTTGTTTGAATGCTTGATTCTGATTGGTCAACAATCGCTGAATTCAGCGGTGTGTTATTTCTTGATAATGACCAATGAGCTCAATAACAGACCGCTGTCTAATCAAAGCCTCAGAGCACCTGCTCATATCAACCTGCGCTGCTTGATTTTATGCTGTATCCAACATGACAACCATGTAAACAAACACACCATGTCATTTACAACTAAACGTTGCTCTCAAGAATGTTTTTGAAAACATTTGAAGCGAGAAATAGACAATGCAGTAACCAAAAATGTATTCTATTTGATCCACTTGTTTTTCGAGGCGACCGTGTCCGCCCAGCTCAACACATGGAATATTTTCATTGCCGTAAGCAAGGAAATACTTCGTTTTGTTGTTACTTTTGGGTCAATTTATGTATTTATTTATTAAGTAGCCGTGAATAAGCGGGATAATGTACGGGTAGCTGGTCCTTATTGAAAACAAATCCCTTCAGGGTGGTTATGCACATCTGCTCCGCGTCGGTGCATAGTCACCCTGTCGGGATTTATTTTTCAATAATGACCAGCTACCCGTACAATACATTATCCCTTGCATATTTAATTTCAGACAGCTAATATTGACCTAAAATGCATGAAGTGTTTCATATCTCAGACGCCAACTGCAACGTTCTTTTTTCTTTTAGTTTTTGCTGGGAACTACCAATAGGAATCATTTCTTCTTTCTTTCTTCTTTCATTCTTAGTTTTAAAAAGCTGTTAAATGAGTGTTGAATTGATGGGACACGTTAGGGTTAGATAAACGACTGTACAAGTCTCATGTACATTACATTTCCTTCCTCGCTTCAGTCTTTCTCTTACCCAGATAAGAGGTTTGATTTTCACATTGGTTTATAGGACAATGGAGGTCTGGCAGACCCTGATATCTGTAAGATAAACAAGACAGACGATTCACAATGGGAGAAAGACATGAATATATAGGTAGTGTCATCAGTTACTATGTCGTCGCTGCCAGGTGGAAACCTTGCATGTCCAAAGCAGTTTCTTTTCAGGATATGGGATGATATTTTTCAGAAACAGTGAAAGTAGCAGATCTATAAGCTCATTGTGAGCTTGTATATCGGCTACTTTCGGCTTTTACTTGACACTCTTATATGACAAAGTAGGGCATTAATTATTAATTATGGAGATACATGTGGAGATACAAGTTTTCTGCCCAACAGCAACAATATGTTATCTTGGTTTATTACACGGCTTGGTTGAATGCTTGATTCTGATTGGTCAATCGCTGAATTCAGCGGTGTGTTATTTCTGGATAATGACCAATGAGCTCAATAACAGACCGCTGTCTAATCAAAGGCTCAGAGCACCTGCTGATATCAACCTGCGCTGCTTGATTTTATGCTGTATCCAACATGACGGCCATGTAAACAAACACACAATGTCATTTACAACTAAACTTTGCTCTCAAGAATGTTTTTGAAAACATTTGAAGCGAGAAATAGACAATGCAGTAACCAAAAATGTATTCTATTTGATCCACTACACTTCCTTGTTTTCCGAGCCGACCATGTCCGCCCACTTATGGAGTACTTTCATTGCCGTAAGCAAGGAAATACTTTGTTTTGTTGTTACTCTTGGGTCAATTTATCAGTTTATTTATTAAGTAGCCGTGTAATAAGCGCGATAATTGACGGGTAGCTGGTCATTATTGAAAATTAAAGCCCTTCAGGGTGATGATGCACCAGCTAACCGTCAATTATCCCTTGTTTACTTCATGAAGCTTTGGTTACCCATTTCCCATCATATTGCTTTGTTGTGGAGTGAGGGAAAACGGTCATAGATGTGTGTGTGCGTGTGTGTGCCTGTGTGTGTGTGTGTGTGTGTGTGTGTGTGTGTGTGTGTGTGTGTGTGTGTGTGTGTGTGTGTGTGTGTGTGTGTGTGTGTGTGTGTGTGTGTGTGTGTGTGTGTGTGTGTGTGTGTGTGTGTGTGTGTGTGTTGTGTGTGTGTGAGTGCGTGTGCACGTGTGAGACTGATACAGTACTGACATGGACAGGATGGCATATCCAGCTTTGTTAAAATCACAAAGGAAAACAAAGTGTGATTCTGTGATCATTCTGCCAAGAGTCATGATCCCTGACCACTGAGAGGATGTGTTCGTGTGCGTGTGCGTGTGCGTGTGCGTGTGAGTGTGTGTGTGTGTGTGTGTGTGTGTGTGTGTGTGTGTGTGTGTGTGTGTGTGTGTGTGTGTGCGTCTGCGTGTGCATGTGCGTGTGTGTGTGTGTGTGTACAGAGTAAATAATAAGATCCTCAGGGCTACTTGGAAGTGCAAACATTTGTACAATTTCAGAGTTAAAGAAGACAATTGTGCTGTGAACTGTACTGTACCACTGTATCTACATGTGTGTGTCTGTCTACATGATAAATACATGGAGTGTGTGTGTGTGTGTGTGTGTGTGTGTGTGTGTGTGTGTGTGTGTGTGTGTGTGTGTGTGTGTGTGTGTGTGTGTGTGTGTGTGTGTGTGTTGGCGGTGGGATTTGAGGGGATGGCTGTGGTGGGAAACTTCTTTAACCCCTGACTTCCCCCAGATGCTCAATGTAAACTCAAACTTCCCAAAGCCTTATCTGGGGGAGGAGTACTGTCTTTGTGCATAAGTGTCTGTGTGAGTGTGAGTGTGTGTGAGTGTGTGTGTGTGTGTGTGTGTGTGTGTGTGTGTGTGTGTGTGTGTGTGTGTGTGTGTGTGTGTGTGTGTGTGTGTGTGTGTGTGTGTGTGTGCGCGCGTTCGTTCGTTCGTTCGTTCGTTCGTTCGTAAAAATGTATCTGTGGCAGTGGTGGAAAAAGTACTAAAATATTTTACTAGTGAAAGTACCAATACTGCAATGTAGAAATACTTTGTTACAAGTAAAAGGTAAACTTCTGGAATTGAAAATGTACTCGTTATGCAAAAGGTCCTATTTCACAAGTTTTCAAATGAAAAAAAAATCCTTTGAAAATAGCAGATCTACACACACAAGCTCACATCGCGACGCGTTGTGAGCTTGTAGATCTGCTATTTTCAAATTGCCAAAGTTTAAATAGGGCTGAAGTGGTTTTGTAATAATAATCAAAATCTACAAAGTAACTAGTAGCTAATGTTTTCAATAGTAGTGGAGTAAAAGTACAATATTTGCCTCTGAGATGTAATGTAGAAGAAGTAAAAGTATTGCAAATTGGAAATACCTGCAGTAAAGTAAAAGTACCTCAAAATTGTACTCAAGTACAGTAGTTGAGTACATGCACTTAGTTACTTTCCACCACTGATCCGTGGCATAAAGACCATTTCGTTTTCATTTCCCCCAGCTCCGCCCCATCTTCAACTCTAACATACACACAACTTTTTTCCTCCAGCCAGGGCTGGTCTGAGTCCACACACACTTCAAATAGTCACGAGAAGAACATTGCTTTGAATTAATCTGTGTTCCAGTGATGTGCTGCTGGAGTATCAACGGTTTGTGTCAAACAGGAAAACTCCTGTCCTACTGCTGCTGCCAGAGCTGTTGGGATGCGTATGAAGAATTAACTCATGGCACAGTCTGCATGAAATACAACTCCCTGACCCAAATATTTCTCACAAAGCTCTTACAAACTGAGCTAAAAGTAAACAAAACCACAAATTGCTTAAAAGGACATGGCTTTGACATCATTCAGCAAACCACAGTCTGACATGACATCACCTGCAAGCCAAGATTTTATACTATGTGCCGTCTGACCACATTTTCACCTGTCACACAGTGCCTCCTGGTGGCGTCTTTAAGACCTGCACCCTGAGTGACAGGCTGTGCCCTGAGAAGGCAAACAAGGGCAGCAGATTTTCACAGAGGAAGACACACTGTGTAAACTAGTCAGTCAACGAGACAAGAATCTCATTGACTTTGGAAGGTTGCTGAAGCTACTGAACAACATAACACACAACCACCTCACTGACAGCTAGATGAAGATGAATATCATAACAAGGCAAACAACTGCATGATCTCCTGCCTGTGACTTTTTTTCAACAATAAAAATCCCTTATTATGAAACCCCAAGGGTAAGTGTAAACATACATGAGTATAATCAAGCTCCACATACCAGGGCCTCCAGACAGCTGAGTAAATGGAAACCAGCCAGGAGACCTTATTTCCCCTCATGGGCAAGCAGCCTAAATATAAATTAAGATGGGATAGGGAATGCTGAGCATCTAAACAGGGGGCGATGACTCTACAGGCATGAAGACGAGCACAACATACACAACTATAGGAAAACAAACAGACTGACCTTCAACACTACAATACATGTCTGATAGCCTACTGTACTGGATGTTTACTGGGCAACATTTCACCATCACAGACCAACTGATGCTCTCTCTCTCTCTCTCTCTCTCTCTCTCTCTCTCTCTCTCTCTCTCTCTCTCTCTCTCTCTCTCTATATATATTCAATTCAAAGGGCTTTATTGGCATGAGAAAACATACGTTTACATTGCCAAAGCAATGTAAACGTATGTAAACTCTATGTAAACTGTATTCTATCTAATAATCATTGTGACAAGACACATACTGTACATTCTCACTCTCTGTCTGCGTCTGTCTGTCTGTCTCTGTGTCTCTCTCTCTGTCTGTCTGTCTGTCTGTCTGTCTGTCTGTCTGTCTGTCTGTCTGTCTGTCTGTCTGTCTGTCTGTCTGTCTGTCTGTCTGTCTGTCTGTCTGTCTGTCTGTCTGTCTCTCTCTCTCTCTCTCTCTCTCTCTCTCACTCTCTCACTCTCTCTCTCTCTCTCTCTCTCTCTCTCTGTCCCTGTCTCTGTGTGTGTGTGTGTGTGTGTGTGTGTGTGTGTGTGTGTGTGTGTGTGTGTGTGTGTGTGTGTGTGTGTGTGTGTGTGTGTGTGTGTGTGTGTGTGTGTGTCTCTCTCTCTCTGTCTCTCTCTGTGTCTCTCTCTCTGTCTCTCTCTCTGTCTCTCTGTCTCTGTCTCTCTGTCTCTCTGTCTCTCTCTGTGTCTCTCTCTCTCTGTCTCTCTCTCTCTGTCTCTCTCTGTCTCTCTCTCTGTGTCTCTCTCTCTGTCTCTCTGTCTCTGTCTCTCTCTGTGTCTCTCTCTCCACATGGTAATTATCTGACAGATCATGTTGACTGATGGTCTGGGGCTTGTACAGAGCAATTAGCCTGCAAGCAAGCTGACCTCGGATATAGCTTAGCCTCAAGGTGTGTGTGTGTGTGTGTGTGTGTGTGTGTGTGTGTGTGTGTGTGTGTGTGTGTGTGTGTGTGTGTGTGTGTGTGTGTGTGTGTGTGTGTGTGTGTGTGTGTGTGTGTGTGTGTGTGTGCGTGTGCGTGCGTGTGTGCGTGCTCGCTCGCACCCACACACACGCATTTCCCAATGGCCTATGGACAAGCAGAGACAAATCACCCACCCCCGCCCCTCTCTCTCTCTCTCTCTCTCTCTCTCTCTCTCTCCCTCTCACACATCAGAAGGTCAGTGCAAATAAGAGACAAATGGCTTCATTTGCTCCTTCAAAAGATAATAACCATAACCAATCAGAGAACAAATGTCCTACCAGATAATCTATTTACTTAGGCAAGGCTGACAAATTCCACTTCAGCGTATCTGACATCTGCTGGGTTTAAATTAGGATACCGCTTTTCCTCCTCAACATCACATTAGTCAATAACAGCCTAAAATGAATACCTATTTCCTCCTAACAAGGAAGCCAAAGCAGGAATAATAATATCTCACACGCTTTCTGTGTCTCTGACCTCCAATGTCCCAGACTCTGTCTACAGGCCCGTCCATTAAATTCACTTTAGACCAGAAAATAAGCAAGATCTAACTACTAGATTTTAGCGGTTTGCAAGAGTAGCTCCCAGTGGTGGAAAATAACTAAGTACATGTACTCAAGTACTGTACTTAAGTACAATTTTGAGGTATTTGTACTTTACTTGAGCATTTCCAATTTCCAATACTTTTGTTTCTACTCTGCTACATCTCAGAGGCAAATATTGTACTTTTACTCCAATACAATTATTTGAAATTTTTAGTTACAGTACTAGTTACTTTGTGAAACATACATTAACCACTTCAGCCATGGCCATTTGAAAATAGCCGATCTACAATCTCACAACGCGTTTGTAGATCGGCTATTTTCAAAGGAGTTTTATACATTTTGAAATGGGATATTGTGCATAATGAGTACTTTTACTTTTAGTACTTAAGTATATTTTGACACCAATACTTTTGTACTTTTACTTAAGTAAAACATGTGAGTACTTCTTCCATCACTGGTAGCTCCAGACACAAAGACACAGCCTGACCCTCTTATAGATGGTTAGAGTCCCGCAGAGCCATTCCATAATAATAATAATAATAATGAAGAAAAAGAAGGAAAAGAAGAAAAAAGAAGAAATAATCAATACTTTAATAAAATAATTACACCTCCCAATAAGAAATCTATTCTTTGTGTCCACCGGTATCCTGAGTCGTCCCGTCTATAGTGTTCAGAGAGAGATGATGGACAGATAGTCCTCTATCTGCCAGTCTGCACTGTTTGATGGATCAATGAACACCAGCCTCAGGTGTCAAGACAAATCTGTCTCTCTAGATACCAATCACTTCTCCTCTGTAGCCTGAAGTGCACCTAATCTTAAGTATGCGTGTGTGTGTGTGTGTGTGTGTGTGTGTGTGTGTGTGTGTGTGTGTGTGTGTGTGTGTGTGTGTGTGTGTGTGTGTGTGTGTGTGTGTGTGTGTGTGTGTGCCGATGTGGTGGTGTGTGTTGATGTGTGAGTAAGTAAAGGGAGAGAGAGAGAGAATGACACTTGGATTGTATTAGGTCCCAAATCAGTCTGTGATGTCCAGTGTTGGACATAGTGACATATACAGCAGTGTTCAAATTGGGTAAGCAGTTGCATTTCTGTATGTCTATCTGTATCTCCATGTATGTGTGTGTGTGTGTGTGTGTGTGTGTGTGTGTGTGTGTGTGTGTGTGTGTGTGCACGCGCGTGCGTGCGCGTGTGTGTGAGTACTGTACGCAGGGAGAGAGAGACAGACACATGTCCTTTTCATGCCACCCATGTAAACACCCCATTATGTAAGTTCTCTGTGATATTTAGATCAAAGTAATGAAATGTTATTGGCTGGAAGGTGGCCGGACTCAAATCACATGACCTCGGAGAGAGGAAGTGCACCACAGTGAGGTCACACAGCGGGGAAACAATCACTCTGACAGAACACGGAAGGAAGTTGTGTGTGCGTATGTATGTGTGTGTTTGTGGGTGCGTGTGTGCGTGTGCGTGTGTGCGTGTGTGTGTGTGTGTGTGTGTGCGCATGCGTGCGTGTGCGTGTGTGTGTGTGTGTGTGTGTGTGTGTGTGTGTGTGTGTGTGTGTGTGTGTGTGTGTGTGTGTCTGTGTGTGTGTGTGTGTGTGTGTGTGTGTGTGTGTGTGTGTGTGTGTGTGTGTGTGTGTGTGTGTGCACGCGCACGAGTGTGTGTGCGTGGGGGGGGGCATGTGTGTGTATATACTGTTGTCATTTCCTTGTGGAAAAACTGAATGAACAGGAAAGCAGCTTATCTACTCTCACAAAGCCATTCTAGGTAAACTCCCATCGTACATTTGCACTTGATTGCATAGAGATCCGACTGTAGTTGTAAGTCTGAGATCACAAGATGTGGTCCGCTTGTCTGTTCCAAATGCACAGACAGACCCAATCGGGATAGAACGATTTGATGTGCTGATTGTGCTAGCTGCTGCTCCCCTCACTTAACCTTCAAAAATACTTGAAACCAAGGGAATTGGTCATTCTGTCTAATTTTAAAGCTCGTTTAAGTACCATGGTGAAGGAATCACTTTGTACTCACTGATGTCTATTAGTAGTCATCAGTGAGTGAGATCAACAATCTTCTGTTTCCTGGCTGTTTATTGTTGTTTTATCTGCTATTCTTATGGTGTTGTCTTCGCCAGGTCACCAGGTCTAAATAATAATACATGAAAAAATAAATAAACATAGCTGGCATATAGACGGGCGGACACATACAAATTTTTACATTTCAATGCTGTCATATCAATACATCTCACTTCTAAAGAGAAATCCTGATGCCACAGCAATGAAAAGGAGTTAATGTTACTTAGCATGGATATCACTACACTGTGGCGCTGTGTTGCATGGTGCAATGCAGCACATAGCAGTACTATGTTTCAAATGTATTTCCAAGTCACTACCACAAAAGTAGTAGGTCAACAACAAAGTACAACAGCCTCACTGGGGCTGAAACGGAATTATAGCAAAGTGTTGGGTGTTGGGTGTTGTTTTCTGTACTCCTGGTCTTACTGTATGTCAGAGTAGGGGGTGGGAAGGTGGTCCCAGCCCTCGAACCTATGGCAGGTCACCCCTCATTTGGACCCCCTAATAAGGCTTCTCCCTGTGGGCAAGTATCTGGACAATGCCCCTTGGCTTGGCTGAGACACAAGTGAGATTTCCAGCTTTGATTCAGAACAGAAACTTGTGGCGTACACATAAAAACATAAATTATAGGCACAGAGAATCACTAAATGGCAAACTCATGCACAGACATACTGTACGGCACACACACACACACACACGCACACACACACACACGCACACGCACACGCACACACGCGCACACGCACACACACGCACAATGCGACTGTTTCTGGGCTGGTAGTACTGTGGGAATTTTGGCTGCAAAACTTCCGCTGAATGACAAAGTATTGCAGTTTGCTTCCACTGCTAAGTACAACCCCAGGAACATATAACATCAAATGGTCTGTATCGTCAGGAAAACACACCCATAATTATATTTCATTAAGAGCTACTTATAAAATACTTTGGCAATCCGGCGAGCAGCGATGGGAATGTATTGATTTATCAAATGCTGAGGCCACAGTTTTTATCTTTAACTGTGGGTTTTTGCAAGGTCACAAAGCCAGTAGTCACTTTTCCTGCGAGTCAGTCGGCCCATCTGATAAACGAATCAACACACAAAGCAGCTGTACTGTGGTTGTTGTGCTACGCTCTGCGTTGGCCTCGCGCCGAGGTCCCTAAAATGCTGCATAAATACTGTAGATGCTGTTAAAGGGCTGAGTAAACAGCCTAGTAAAGGCTGAAACGTTGGTTACATCATAGTTGGCCCACCGCTTTTATCCCTCTGCATTTACAGGAATCTAGCCGGCTTGTGGTGAGAACTGATAGGTAATCAAATCTGTAAGAAGACATGAGAGCAACATGTGTCCGTTTGTGGGCATGGTGTCAGATTGTCTGTGAGATAGAGAGAGATAGAGAGGGAGAGGGAGAGGGAGAGAGAGAGAAGGAGAGAGAGAGAGAGAGAAAGAGAGAGAGAGAGCGAGGCTGTGTATTATGTGCATGCATACCGTCAGTATGCATGTGTCGGTTTGATAATAAAACCCAAATGTTCTATGCACGGCAAGTTTGCTTGAGGACAGGGTTGTCACAAGTACTCGTCATCACCAATAGCACTTCAACAGGCAGCCGGGAAAAAAATAAAAAAAACAATGGCTTCACAAACACCAATGCGAGAAAGGTTCACATTCTTCACAAGCAGGCATATATATTTATATTATATATTTACACAGATTAATTAAATGATTAATTTATGCAGCTGTATTTTTCCGCATCATGACAAGGCATGGGATCGTTATGGAAATTTCATTTCATGATTAACCTGGCAAAAATCATTGTGATTCATGATATTATCCTGATAATCATACAAGTCAAACTGTCCTGCTTTGAACCCGTTTTAGTTTTTAAAAAAAGGGCAGCAGTGGCTAAGGAGGTATAGTGGATCCCTAGCTGTCCCTGTGTTAGTGTTGAAGTGCCCTTGAGCCAGACAATGACTGAACCCCAACTGCTCCTGATGAGTAGATTGGTGCCTTGCATGGTTTGTGCGTGCGTGTGTGTGGGTGTGTGTAGGTGTGTGCGTGTGTGCGAGCGTGCGCGTCTGAGTGGATGAATGTAATTCTCACTGTAAAGCGTTTTGGATAAAGATGCTATATTATACAGTAAATGCACAATTTACCATGAAAACAGCAAACCCTAAGCCTAACGGTAACTGAATAACACTATGGCAATTTCCTGTCATTAAACAGTATTGCTAGCCTTGTGGAGAGAGAGAGAGAGAGAGAGAGAGAGAGAGAGAGAGAGAGAGAGAGAGAGAGAGAGAGAGAGAGAGATCTCAGCTGGGGTTGAAAGGATAATCGCGCTCAAGTGAGGGTATCCATGATTATCCCGATAATGGAAGTTCACCACAATAAAATGATGGTATTTATGCCATGATAAAGGATAAAATCTTACATCCTCCCATCCCTAATCATGACACAATCTACACAAGAAACCCATGGAAACCCTGGTATTCCAATCTGCAAGAAGCTGCCCTGGACCACATCAGAGTGGTTTTGAAGTTAACTAATTATTATTGTACAACAGTGCTACTGCACTGTAACTGCTACAGAGGTTAGACAGAGGTTAGTCACATAAAGTACCTCCACAGAGAGGCAGTCCACAGGCCTGAACTAAGCCTGATTTATACAGAAAAATAACCAGCGCGTCGCATTGTGAGCTTGTAGATCTGCTATGTTCAGCATTACTGACAGATGGGCCTCCTCCAAGGACACGGGTACTTGTGTTACTGACAGACGTGAAGACACACGGCTTTAATCAAAAAATGCTCTAATGTTACTGAAACACTCCCCAGGCCCCTCCCCCATGGCCTTCGTGTGTGTGTGTGTGTGTGTGTGTGAGGCAACCAGTGGAGAAAGAGAAGGAAGTGGAAAGTGGGAAGAAAAACATTGATGATGTATTCTGGAAAAATGTGTCAACGTATTTTTAACTCCTGGGATTTGTGAAACAGAAGGAGAAAAAAACAGAAACAAAAGTCATTAAAGGATGACTTCACCCATTTCATCTTCCATCTTCATATAATTGGTCCTCACTCATGTTCATGATTAAATGGTACCATTTTTTTCTTCTCGGTCTGTGTCTCATAGGAGGGCTGTGGACACCAGTGACATCATCGTTTAGGCAATTTCTTTTCCAAACAAGATTTAAAAAAATGTATTTAGATTTTTATTAACGTGAGAACAATGGCTTCCATTATAGCATGCTAACTTTCCAGGAAGAGAAAGCCTCCCCTGAGACACAGAGTGAATAGACAAACACTGTACCATATTATAATGAGCATTAGTGAGGACCAATTATATGACAGGTTGAAAATGGGTGAACTTAAGTACAGTACTTGAGTACATGTACTTAGTTACTTTCCACCACTGTCGTTATGGTGTGAAGAAATTACACCACTTCTCTGTTCATCAACATTAGTAAGTTGTGGTGTATCCATGATTGAGAGAAAGAGACACCAGTAGAAAGACAGGGAAGATAGCTAGTCTGACGGCATGGGATGGTCATTCCTGCACAAACTCAAAAGAGAGAAAGGTGGGGGGGGGGGGGGTGGAGAGAAAGAGATAGAGAGACAGAAACTAGTCTAAGGCTACAGTATTATGTATTATAAACCACTCTCAACTTGGCGTCCCTATTTTTGGCACGTCATTATAGGCAAAGTTTTTCAAATACAAAAAAAAAGACTTTCAAGAACATTAATTAACTCTAGTTTCTCAGGCCAATGCTTTGTGCTCTGGTCCGCTAGAACCCCAGCTGAGATGTCTCACACACACGCACGCACGCGCACGCACACACACACACACACAGAGAGTGAGAGACACACCACATCCCCAAGAGTTGTGGTTAGCTTTCACATACGAGGCCTAAACATCAAAAACCCTGGTTTCCTCTCTCTCTGATTAACACAGGCATGCCTTAGTGTTACGCACACACACACACACACACACACACACACACACACACACACACACACACACACACACACACACACACACACACACACACACACACACACACACACACACACACACACACACACACACACACGTACGTTACGACTAGAATGTCCAACTTTTAAGGTCATTACAAAGACATTCAGTGCATTTGCGTGATGGGTGGTTTTCTTGTTGTCATTCAACTGATTAAAGTGAAAGACAATCACTGGCCCCAAACCAAACCTCAGCAGCAAATAACACCAATATGAAGCCGGGCCCCCGAGTGGAGCCCTATGATTACAGTCACTCACTATGCAATTTTCAAACAAATGCATGAGTATATTTTCAGCTTAGCTGTGTGTCTCATTCTCCGTCTGCAGTCATGTACAACAAACCACTTGGTTCACAGCAGAACACAAAATACTGTGTGAAAATAATGGCATATGTACAATCTTTACCTCTCTGGATACAGTGAGTTTCTACTGTATGTGTACAGTGTACACTCATAATCACAGGGGAAGCTCTTTTGGTGCTACTGTGTACATATCACCTATCTTTAACCACTTAAGACCTGAGGCCGATTCTACAAATGCCTTCTAAATCCTAGCAGTTTTCTAAAAAACGTATGTTCCTATGTCAGTGGTGCTCAAACTTTTTCATGTCAAGGACCCCCAAAATAATATGTATTTGGCTGCCGATCTCAAAATATGTTGTTCCAGGGACCCCTAGAAGCAAAGATTTGAGTTAAAAATGTAAAAATGTTCGTAGTGCGGCACTCAGTGCTGCACTATGAGCTTGTATATCTGCTATTTTTGATTAGCCAAAGTGTAAAATAACGCTTTTTAGCTCAAATCCAAAAATGACACCGATGCGTTCCAGGTCTTAATGGGTTAATGTGGTTAAAGGTGATGGATAGCACCTATAAAAGTAGGCCCTAGATTGAACCATTAGAACTTTGGTGGTGAACTATATGTACAGATGGAGCCACAATGATGAGGTAGCCATGTCACCTTTGGGGCCCTGGAATATTTCCTTAGACTAAGAGGCCCTTGGGTAGCCTGGTAAACCCTCCCTCCGGAAATCTCATTTCTATTTGATTCCTGGAGTGAGTCTGGCATGAACCGCCTCTCTGCAATATTGGCTGTGTATGCCAAACGGCCGCGCCTATCAGCGTCGTCGCTCATTGTTCTGTGATTGACAGCTTACGTTGGCCAATCAGGTGGCGAGTTCGAGTGAGCCCAAAACACGAACGGCAGCCATCTTTTTCTTGTGCGGCCAATTCTCCGCTATTTTTTTACTTCAAAAAGCTCTCTAACTTCTATTTTGAGGCACGGAATTTACTTATAAGATATCGTTTGGATAGAATTTAGTTGTTTAACTTCATATATGTGGTCAATTAATCATGACAAAGCCTATTTAAAAAAAATATATTAGAGAACCGGTAGGGGCGGGCAGTGACACCATTGTACCCGAAAAAGGCAACCCATTTTGGGTATGGCTGTCTCAAAAGTCCCGTCGCGTCACATTAAGACTGGTGAACTGCTGATTGGCTGAAGGGGAAAAATTATCATTGGCTGAAGGGGTTGTCAGTCAACGGTATTACTCCCGCCCAACTCCAGCACAGCCAATATTGCAGACAGGCGGATCAGGCCAGACTCACTCCTGAAATGAAATGGAATTGAGATTTCCGGAGGGAGGGTTTACCAGGCTAGCCCTTGGGAGCAACATGGATTAGATTAGAACCACTGCTTTAGTGTGTTATTCTCAGTAAATACAATATTTTTTAATGTAGCTATTTTTTATTTATTTGTCCGGGTAGCTCAGTCGGTAGAGCTCTCGCCTTCAGACCACAAGGTCATGGGTTCGATCCCGGCACCGCCAACTCAGCGCATGAGTAGCACGGCTTGGGTGCGGTAAGTCGTGCGGTAAGTACTGGGAGCGGAGGATAGGTGTGGCGCTCCACCTCAGCAATCCATCTCCCAGGGGTCTAGCGCATAGTAACGGGGACAGACTCCCGCGTGTTACTCGGCTGATACCGACAATAAGCCATCTCCCGACCTACTTACTTATTACTTACTCATAATTTTTTATTCTTCCCCCATCTTAACAAAACCAAGCTGAAGAACCAGTTGAGAAACTCTAAAGAACCATGCGAACCATGAGTTGCTACTGTAGTGAAGTGAAGTACCAAAGAATCAATGACAAACTAAAATGTTGTGTCTGTGCGCAGTTTGTGAACAAAGCCATACAAATCACAGTGCGGTGTTCAGTGGCGAAGCCGCACTAAACAGGGAACGCTATGCAAACCCCCCACCGGTATACAAGAGCGAGCCGGCCCATAGCAAGACATTTATCAGATTAACTAGTCATGCAAACTTGAATGCAGCTTAACATTAAAGCCATAGAACAATGAATTCAGTTTAGAGCCATACAAACATTGAATTTCAGTTTACTTTAGAGCCATGCTACATGAATTTCAGTTTAACATTCAGTTTAAACATTTGAGTAATGCAAGACTCTGAACTAAGTTGGAGGCTGGGGTGGTGGAGGCAAGCTTTGCTGGCAGCAGCAGCGTGTGGCAGCAATTCAGAGATCCAGTGTAGGAGGGAGCCGTATTTAAACGGAGCGCCTTGTTGAGGGAATGAAGTGGGATTGGTGTGTAGAAAAGCATGGCTGATTGAAAGCAATCAACAGACTGACAACTGATTACAGCTGAGGCGTGTATGACTCCCGTGCCCTGCATGAGCAATGCTTCATTGTGGTCTACTTTTGAGGGGACATACATACATACATACACATAACCCCTGTTCTAGACAGATTTGGGCCTTAGTTATGATCAGTTATGATCATAAATCAGCATTACAGGAAGGATAGATAGAGCTCTGATTATAGTTAGTTAGGGTTGTAATGGGTAAACAGGCTTACGGTCATGGTTGGGGGACTTGCGCCCGGCATTGTTAGGCGAGGGACAGCGGATGGTGGTGACGATGGTGTTGTGGTGGGGGTTGGGGTGATGCGGGTGGTGCACCGCCGGGTGATGGCCGTTATTCTCCGGCGGGGCTCTGGTGATGCTGATCTCAGGTTTGCGGACGTCTCCAGGGCCGGGAGGCTCCGCCTTATTACGGCTGTGGTTCTGCTCGGGGGCGGTGCGGGCCGTGCCGTTTCCGTTGTTGCTGCTAACGTTCCCCTCGTTGCGTCGCATCGCCGGGGAATCGGCGAGCGTCTTAGCGAAGGTCACCTCTCGCTTGTGGCCCATCTCGGGGGTCTTCGAGTGGCCCAGTACCTCGGGCCGCTTCAGGGCGCTGTTGCTCGCGGAGCGGGCGGAACCGGGGCTGGTGATGTAGTCCGGCTGCTTGTTGGAGGAGGAGGAGATGTCGATGCAGAGCTCGGAGCGGCGCGACACGGGCTCCGGGGTTTTGGAGCCGCCGCCCATGATGGAGCGCGGCTGGGTGTAGTTGTGGTTGTTGTTGTTGGAGGCGGCGGCGGCGGCGGCGGAGGCGGCGGTGCCCAGGTCGCGATAGTAGATGCTGGTGGGAGACATGGCGTTGCGGTGGGGGGAGTTGGTCGTCCGACGGGAGCCCGGGGAAGTATGGCCGTCGACGTCCTCCACCTCAAAGGACCTCTTCAGAGCTGCATGGAGGGGAGAGAGACAGTGTTATAAATGGTGCATTTATATAAATGGTAAATGGTGCATTTATATAGCGCGTTTATCCAAAGCGCTTTACATAGATTGAGCATTACATTCACCCATTCACACACACATTCATACACCGATGGCGGAGGAAACCATGCAAGGCACCAACCTGCTCATCGGGAGGTTAGGGGTTCAGTGTCTTGCTCAAGGAGACACTAACTCTGGGGGAGCGCGGGATCGAACTGGGGAACTCGTGGTTCCCATTTGGCCGCTCTACCGGCCACTCTACCCCTGAGCCACTGACGCCCATGGCGTTACAGGACACAATGTATTTACAGCAAATCGATTATCACCTACATTACATCATCCCGGTTGATTATGGCTGGAGATCTCTGTCTGACTGTCTCATGTATTTACATTTACTTTCCCGTCTTTCTACCCTGTCCTGTCTAAAATAAAGCAGAAATACATAAATAGATTAAATAACATTTTCTTTCCCTGCATTATTTTTATAGGTCTCATTTGTAGGTCAAATATAAGGTTTACAGTTGGAAAGAACAATGAAATTAAAGGTTCTTCAAAAAGGTCACATCAATTAACTGCACCATAAGCAAACCATATTCTTTTTTTATCGTCTCGTTCTAAAAACCAATATGAGCAATATCCCAGTAGTAAACCGCCTGTGGTTTGAGGGGTGGGGGAAACTGGAGAAGCTATTTCACTGACGCGAAACAAAGGACGCCGTTGTAGCTGGCAACCGGCTTATGTAATTTAATTAACTACCAACGTAAATAGCTGGGAAACCAGTAACCCAATGAATCAGGTTTCTCCTAATTAGCAATGCTATTTTCACTGCATAAAACTCACTGCATGGCACGTTAATTCCGATTTATACACGGCCATGCACCAATGGTTGGGTTGCATTATTTGTGCATGGTAGGTGGTACACTACACTGTACACAGTAAAATGGTCATTTATACTTAGTTGACCCTGGAAAATAACACGTCTACAAGCTTGTGAAGCGGTGTGAGCTTGTAGATCTGCTGTAGAGATGGGATGATTTAAAAAAATCATGTTACACGATTATTGTGGCAAAAATAATTGCGATTAACAATATTATCGCGATAATCAAAATATGCTTAAAACTTAAAATGTCACTTTTGTTAACTACTTGAACCCCCAACATCCCTATTCTGGGGGAAACATTCGCCAAAAATAAATAGCCGACCTTCAAGCTCACAACGCGTTGTGAGCTTGAAGGTCGGCTTGTAGGTCAGCTGGTAGCTTGTAGCTTGTCGGCTTGTAGCTTGTAGGTCGGCTTGTAGGTTGGCATCGATTTGCCAAAAATAGCCGATCTACAAGCTCACAACGTGTTGCAACGTAATGCGTTGTGAGCTTGTAGATCGGCTATTTTTGGCGAATCGATTTGTGTAGAGTGAAATAAGAGCGCACCAAATGCGCTCTTTACAGGTCTATTTTATCAAGTATAGAGGGTTTAAACTTGGTACTGAATTTGCAGCTCAAAAAAAGCGAATTCATCCTAGTGTATGAGGACAATTTCACGATAAATGTAAATCTCTGCGATACGATTATTGCGAGCAGTTTTTTATCACCATAAACGATAATTCTGCTTATCGTCCCATCCCTAATCTGCTGTTTTCGGCACACAACACGCCACGCCACCAAGTATAACTCAGGCTTTAGGCAACATGGTTAGCTGTGGTGAGAGAACACATGCAGTATGGTTAAAGATGAGTACATTACTGCCCCAAAGGACTGACCCACTTGACATGACAGTGAGTGACCTCAGGGCTGAATGTCAAGTTAAATCCAATCCCCATCGTGGAGTTGCTGTGCCAAGGCTGATGTTGTGAGATGGTATTAGTACTGTGTAATGTAACGTTAGTTACGCCAGTCCACTCACGCACACCCGGCCGGACACATGCCAACATCCAAAACCCAAGACAAATTAATGGACTCGGTTTGTGTGGTGTACAGTGTATTTGGTTGGGTATGTGCAATTGCATTTGTGTGTGTGTGTGTGTGTGTGCGCACGCGCGTGCCACAAGCGTGCAAGTCTTTACTGTACTGTATATCTGAGTAGCTGTATTTGTTTTCAGTATGGGTTATGCATTAACCTATGTACTTTGTCATACGACAAATGGCACAAAATCCTGATCTACAAGCTCACAACACGTTGCGATGCAGCGGGTTGTGAGCTTGTAGATCTGCTATTTTCACAGCTTTTTTTAAATATTATTGAAAATGTACGATAGGGATGCCAGACTGACAGTGATTAAGAGAGTGTATTGTGTGTATGAAGTACACTGTTAGTAGGCAGGGGCGCACGCTCCACTCTCATTGCCCTCAATGCAAAATCCAGAGCTGTTTTAGCTGTTAGGACATTCCGAGCTGAAGACAATCACATCAAAGGCCTTTTTTTCACAGCACAGATCAGCCAACACCACTAATCTAATTTACTGCTATAAGCTGCTTCACAGCAGCCCAGCAGACACTCGATACGTTTTCCCCCCTAAGACAAATTCGCTTCTCGCCAAATGCTAATTTAGCGTGCCAGAGCAAATGTCTCGGGCTCTTCTCGTATGTGCCGGCTATCGTCCACTCCAAGGACAGACTCGTGCTCTGCCACAGGCCTACATTTCAATGGGTGGGCCCATTGTATATGTTCTACACTGTATGGTGATTTGTGTTACAAATCCTCCTTCAGCCACCCTTATCAAACCCTTTAAACACACTGTTACGGGATAGCTTTCATGTTGCAAAGCTGTCTAGCTCTGCACTGACCGCACCGACTCTGCCTCGAAATGAAGGGGAAGTTTTAAGTCAACACAATTTTACTGTATCTCACAGTGAGGAATAAAATATCCTTTTACAAGCACACCAAAGAGCATTAGAGTTAGAGAAAAACAACTTTAACTCAATGGCGTTAAAGGTTTATGTGTTACTGCGTGTTCATTCATCGCTAAGAACTCGCTGATTAGCGATACCTCTCTCTCTCTGTCTCATTCCCTATCTATCACATCACAATAACAAACTTCCAATTTGCGAGTGTTGTCCAAACCCACTCTGTCGTTTGCACTGTGTCCTTCTTAACCCCGACTTTCCTCCCGCTTGTGTTTTATGATTGTTGAGAGAGGGAGACCAAGGCTCTCCGGCTGCTTTCAAGTCCAGCCAAGCCAGTTTGCCAAAACCAGTCGACAACTTTCACATGGAGCCACAAGGTTGCAGTGCGTGCTGTATTGTGCTGTACTAATAATATGGTCCCAATTCCTATTTCTTGTCACAGTAATTTGCACATACATGGAAATCTGTCCACGGCATTTACCCATCCTAACGATTAGGAGCAGTGGGCGCCATACCACCCGGAGAGCAGTTAGGCGTTAAGTGTCTTGTTCAGGGACCTTTTGATACCCATTCAGTTATGGCCGCCCTGTACTGGTCACTTCAACGTCCTCTGAGAGAGTCCTTACAGTTTATGGAACTGCATTCAATCTAATATCTCCTGACACTTGCCTATTGTCCAGTGGTGTAAAGTAACTAAGTACATGTACTCAAGTACAGTACTTAATTTTCAATTGTCAGTACTTTTACTTCAACTCCATTACATCTCAGAGGCAAATATTGTACTTTTACTCCACTACAATTATTTGACAACTTTAGTTACTAGTTACTTTGATTATTATTACAAAACTACAAAAAATAACCACTTCAGCTCTGTATACATTTCAGCCATTTGAAAATAGCTGATCTACTATTCTGTTATTTTCAAAAGATGTTTATACATTTGAAAACTTGTGAAATGGGACATTCTGCATAATGACTACTTTCTACTTTTGGTACTTTAAGTACATTTTGATGCCAATACTTTTGTACTTTTACTCAAGTCCATTTAGAATTCCGGACTTTTTCCACCACTGCTATTGTCTCGTGGGATAGTAAATGTAAAGCTGAATATGGGAGAGATATCAGTATTGTTATTCAGTGCATCAAGATAATAGTGCTGATCCAGGGTGTTTTGTTTCTCCAAACACCTGGTCAGTGATCCATACAGTAGATTACTATTGCTGTTCTCAGCTGCTCTGTGATTAAATATCCAGTGCCAGAAGCGACTGGAGTGGAAGAATGGAGAAATGCTCCTACGTTCTAATAATCCAGTGTTTCTTTGCATATAGTGAATGCACCCTTTCCTGCAGTCAACTGTATATCGTCACTGATCTGAGATCATAAATAAATGTGAGTCTTACCAAAGTGAAATATTATCTGAGAATAAATAAAAAAAGACAGAATGGAAAAAGATGTTCCAGAAAACTCTCAGTTGAAAGGATAAGTTATCTGTTTGTTAGGACTATACACTGCTTTTCCCAAAGACCTCCAAAGTCTCTTTTCCATGCAGTCAGAGGTCATTCTTTCCCACATCAGTCAACACAAAAAGTACATGTGTGGGTAGACAAGACAGGGATCTTCTGTTTCTCCCCACAACCCTCCAGGACATCCCATGCATCCCCTGCAGAGATTTCAGAAGCACATGATCACACAGGGCAAATGGGAGCAGCATTCTGATGTGTTCAAACTAAGTGGGGGATATTACAGTAGACACTGAGTGCGGGCGGGGACAGTTAAGACACAGATGAAGGCCTATAGTGCTTCATTTAGACTTAAATAGCAGATCTACAAGCTCGGAAACACGTTGCAGTGTGGCACCACGTTTAAACTACCCTTTAATTAAAGCCGCCGCGTCCTACAGTAGCTGTAATATAATAATGAAATAAAGAAGAAACATTTGAAATGAAGGACATTTTGGAGTGTGGAGCAGCTACAGCAGTGGTGCTCAAACTTTTTCATGTCAAGGACCCCAAAATTATATGTATTTGGAACCCCATGTCAAAATATTTTGTTCCAGGGACCCCCCCAGAAGCAAAGATTTGAGTTACAAATGTTCGCTTTAAAAAACATTATGTTCAAAGATTTGGTTTGAACATAATGTATCATATTGGGATATTATAACATAATATCCCAACTCGGTGCCGCGCTATGAGCTTGTATATCTGCTATTTTTGAATAGCCAAAGTATAAAAGGTTAAAGTGGTTCCAATTATTGTGATGTTATATTAACACATTTTGCTGGGGACCCCCCCAAGGACCCCTGGGGGTCCCCGGACACCACTTTGAGAACCAATGAGCTACAGTATGGTATATAAATGTAGTACTGTATGGTCATCACATTTGGTAGTTCTGCGTGCAGTGGTTTCAATAATACTCAAAGTGGGGGACAGACAGACAGGCGAATGGATGAAGGTGTCCCGTTCCACGGTGAAACGGCATTCCTAGACTATGAGCTGGAAAAGAAAGGTCCGGTGTTACCTCAGAGGGATTCCCATTAACAGCAGCCAAGAATCTCGTCCACACACACACACACACACACGCACACACACACTCCATACATTCCCCCCAGTGTTCACTATCTGGCTATCACTGTCTGATAACGCCACACAACAAATATAGCATGAGACTGTTCACCACAACAAAGATAGAGGGATTGCTGGCTTCACTTTGTCATAAAATGCCCTGGTGCTATGATTGGTCAGGTCTGGTTTCAGAGGTGGCTCTAGGTGAACACCAATATCATGGTATAGTATCAGAGAGAGAGAGAGAGAGAGAGAGAGAGAGAGAGAGAGAGAGAGAGAGAGAGAGAGAGAGAGAATGTCACACAATGCCACTGGGAGAGTAGGTTAAAACAGGTCAAGACAAAGGCACCAGTTGAATATTCTATATTATTGTCTCTCCCTGTCAGCGCCATAAACTGAACAGGGTTTTGTATGAGAACCAATAATAAAGTGTAAAATCAATTTTGCATGGAACTTTGTTTCATCACAGAGTTTTATCACAGAATCAGGATCCGAGTGAGGAGCACTAACCCTGGGAAATGGTTAGAGAAAGAGTTAGAGAGACAGAGAGAAAGGCATAGATGTAATATATTTTTGTTTCAATCTATGCGTTGAATATTCTGCTACTCTCTGGTTAATGCATTTGGAATGGCTATATAATCTATTTTTCTACTCTACCTCCCTGCCTGTCTGCTGCCTGAGAATGATTCAGTCTCTTGACAAAAGGCCTACAGTTTGCATCAAATTAAAAATATTGTCAGTAGTCTACAGTACAATTACTGGATTAGAGACATGATGTGCAGTGACAGTATTTGACACTTTCCAGTTTCGTTCTTTTTAAAAAATCATACTACAGTATATAGGGACTAGTGAATACTCAAACACAGGGGTCTTCAGCGTTTTTCAAGCCAAGGACCCCTTAGTTGAGAGAGAGATGAAGCAGTGACCCCCACTACGTATTGTATAAAATGTATTCAACTTCTTCATAGATTTCATAGATAGATTCATAGACTAGTTTGACAGCACTATCATCAGTGTATGTTGGATTCATGTTAATGTGTATTTTCAAGGCATTTAACCACTTAAATCCTCAATACTTAGTAAGCTTTACCTTTGGCTCTGTACTTTTCTGTTCTTCCCCCCTTCTACACCAAACCTCTTTGCCGAAAATAGCCGATCTACAAGCTCACAACGCCTTGCGCTGCTATTTTTGGCTAAAGTTCTCCTCAGAATAGGGATGCTATAGGGTTCAAGTGGTTAATGTAAAAGAAAATCTTATCACACAAAAATTTGGCGGACCCCCTGTAGTAACTCTGAGGACCCCCCAGGGGTCCCGGACCCCCTGTTGAAGACCCCTGCTCAAACATTACACTACCTCTGGTGAGAAAATCTCACAAAAAAGAAGACTAACAATGTACTGTAACAACCTTGAAAAACCAACACCAAATTATGGTCTCAAAGGGGGGAAAAAGCCTGTCATTGATCACAATGATTCACAGTCAAACCCTAATTCAGAATAGCGGTCGGCTCGATAAAGCAGCTACTGAGTCCGTCTACGTACAGTACATATTGTAGGAGCTTTAGCTGGTGTCAAAAGCAGCAAAAACACAAGCGTGTGTGGTCACTGGTCAGGCTTGATAAATATGACAAAACCCCCAGTTGACAAGGCAAGGCCAAACAAAGAGTGATAGAATTACGCTGTGTGGTATTCTGCCCGGTCAGTTGAATGCATAATGCTGGGTTGTCAAACATTAACTTCCTGGTGTGCGTAGTGAGTGGGTTTGACTTATGAACCCTGACCAACAGCAGCGAAAGCCACTGTGTGAGATTTACTGTGTGGTTCTCTCCTGGTCTATGGCCCACACCCTCTGTCCAGCACAGAAGGAAATCGGGGAAGGTTAGAGTTGCTGGGTAAATGAGGACAAGGCATAGAGAAGATTTCTTGTCTTCATTCTTATGTGGCATGCATGGCATGCTGATGCCAGCGAGTGAGCGCACGGCACGCACACACACACACACACACACACACACACACACACACACACACACACACACACACACACACACACACACACACACACACACACACACACACACACACACACACACACACACACACACACACACACACACACACACACACACACTCCATACATTCCCCCCAGTGTTCACTATCTGGATATCACTATCTGATAACGCCACACAACAAATATAGCATGAGACTGTTCACCACAACAACTGTTCTTGTCTTCATTCTTATGTGGCATGCATGCTGATGCGAGCGAGTGAGCGTGCACACAAAAACACGCGCACGCGCACTCGCGCAGGCAGGCAGGCAGGCAGGCTGGAGACAGTGGTTCAATTCCGGTTACCATCTACTAATTCAATTGTTTGGAGTTCCAGCTGGGTGAGAAAGGGGTCAAGTATCTAACAACGGAGAGGTGAGGCGCAGTAACAATTCCACAACCCGACACGAGAACAGAATGATGATAGAATGCTTGGGTGAAAAAAATCCCCTCTGGAGAAGCCTGGATGCCAAACTGGGATCTGCCTGACTGGGCAGTGAGCTGCTATGATTACTCATGCAAAGCTGTCAGTTTTATCTGCACCCTCAAGCTGCTTGTTCGTCATCGTGTGTGTGTGTGTGTGTGTGTGTGTGTGTGTGTGTGTGTGTGTGTGTGTGTGTGTGTGTGTGTGTGTGTGTGTGTGTGTGTGTGTGTGTGTGTGTGTGTGTGTGTGTGTGTGTGTGTGTGTGTGTGTGTGTATACGTGTAGTGACATTGCAGAGATAGCAGATAGGGTGACTGACAGCCAGTGGCATCATTCAAAACAGACTCTGTGGCAAAGGTTGCAGTCAGTGCCCTGAGGCTTGGCTTCTGCTGTCACACTGCCTGCACACCTGTAAATACGATTTGTATTTAACTGGGCCAACGCTGGTCAACTTGGAATGCTTAAACATGACACTTTTGCCACCTGCATTTAATATTATTTAAACATTCCTAAATGTGGCAAACAATACCACAGAGACGTGTATATATTACATTCACACATATACACTCTCCCTCACTCACACGGCACGCTCGCACGCACCCCCACACACACGCACGCACGCACACGCACACACACGCACACGCACACGCACACACACACACACACACACACACACACACACACACACACACACACTTGGGACAACTTAACACATGGTCTCTCTGCCAGGTTTTGACAGGGTATTCGCACAAACACACTCATGTCCTTCCAGTCTAATTTCCTCTCCCTTTATGGCACCTTGTTCCATGTTGTTGGAGCACCAACGTAAGCAGATAATGGGCCCAAAGAACTTGGACTTAAGCACGAATGTCAGTTTGGGTTGGCAGACGCAGAGGGAGAGAGCATGTCTGTCCGCACGGTGCTCTCTGAATCTACAAATATGGCCTCATTCTGGGCTTTCCTCTTGTCTGTTCACTGGCTCGCTTTCTTTTCCTTTCGCAAATCATAGCTTTGTTTCCCTTGGTGGTTTCTATTACTTGTAACTCATCATCCTAAAATGTGAGAGTCCATCCAAGGTGCGTTATCGTTTATTCCGAATACTGCAATACATCTCTCAGTGAGCGACCAGTTAGCCCGTTTAGACCGGGAAAGCATCTTGTGTCATTTTAGATTTCTTTGGCTATTTCTTTGGCACCGAGTGCAACGCTATGAGCTTGTAGATCTGCAATTTCTGGGGAAAATCATGAAAATTTGTGCAAATCTTTGAATATATATATATGTATTAAAGCTCCGATCTGTGCTTCTGGGGGTCCCTGGAACAACATATTCTGAGATGGGGGTCCGTGGCCAAATACATATCATTTTGGGGGTCCTTGACATGGAAAAGTTGGAGCACCACTGATAAAGCAACATACTGTTAGGAAACATTTTTAGATTATGTATTTGGCAGTGGACCCCCATCTCAAAATGTTTTGTACCAGGGACCCCCAGAAGCAAAGATTTGAGTTACAAATGTGCACACATTTTCAAGATTTAAAAGAAATAGCCAAAGTATAAAATATGGATGAAGTTGTTACACAGATGCGTTGCTGGTTTGAATGGGTTAAACTGATAAAAGTTGTCCTCTCTCCTCTGCACTGTCCTTCCACACAGTGTATATACCCTGCATGTGCCTGTGCTATTCTCCAGTTTCAACGGCTGTCACCCCCCCAGAGCAAAGGACAGTTGGGGTCACTGAGATCACAGATGCTGTGTGGGGCACTTGACACATACACACGCTCAGTCAATCCTTTTTGTATTCTTTCTAACTGCCTAATCAAATGTTTTCTGTGCCTGAAATATACAAGCACACGCAGTAAAGACAGTGGGCACCTCAATAGTGGCCATCCATTATAGCTGAATGGGGGCGGCCATAGGTGAATGGTTAGAGAGTCCGCCTGGGAGACCAAAACGCCCCGGGTTCGATTCCAGGCTTCCAGCAATGTGTGGAAGAAGCTGCTCCTGAGCAAGACACTTAACCCCTAACGTAACTGTTCCCCGAGGTGCTGCCCCCGTAGCACCCCACTGCTCCTGTTACTTAGGATGGGTTAAATGCAGATACCTCATTAAATACCACAAAGGACTCAGAGTGTGGACTATATTATTATTTATAATAATAATAATAATAATAATAATAATAATAATAATAATAATAATAATAATAATAATAATAATAATAATAATAATAATAATAATAATAATAATAATAATAGGCAGTGGTGGAAAAAGTACTCAAATGTTTTACTTAAGTAAAAGTAGCAATACTGCAATGTAGAAGTACTCTGTTACAAGTAAATGTCCGTAATTAAAAATGTATTGAGTAAAAGTACAAAAGTATTGTTATCGAAATGTACCAAAAGTTTAAGTACTAAAATGAACAAAATCACAACACGTCGCGATGCGAAACGTTGCGAGCTTGTAGATCTGCTATTTTCAAACTTGTGGATCTTGTAGAGCTTGTAGATCGGCTATTTTGTAGAGCTTGTAGAGCTTGTAGATCGGCTATTTTGTAGAGCTTGTAGAGCTCGTAGATCGGCTATTTTCAAATAGCCTAGGTATAAAATAGGGCTAAAGTGGTTAATGTATATTTTATAACGTAATAATTTATATCTGCAAAGTAACTAGTAACTAAAGTTTTCAAATAATTTTTGTGGAGTAAAAGTACAATATTTGCCTCCGAGATGTAGTGGAGTAGAAGTAAAAGTATACACAATTGGAAATAACTAAGTAGTACCTCAAAATTGTACTTAAATACAGTACTTGAGTAAATGTACTTAGTTACTTTACTCCACTGATAATAGGCTTGTTCTAAACACCATCAATGACCTCATCCTATTATAACTTCCTCTCAGCAGCAACAAGCCAATAGTGCAGCCATAGCTCACTGTGCTGCTGAAGGCATGCAGGGAGCATGGCATCTGTCGCTCAGGCCCCTGAACAGCTGGACTGACAGGCTCTGGCCCGGCAAAGGAACAGGAAAAAGGAGGGGAGGGAAGAAAGGAAGGAAGAAAGAAAGGAAGAATAGAGGGGGGCAAACGGAATTAATACCTAGCTCCACGCTAGCTAAGAAAACAAAAGGGGAGATAGAGTTGTGAACGACTGTTTGAGGGGCTAGCCAGCTGTTAGCCTTTAGCCGGCTGTGTTCCCCCACTGTCTCCCTCTCTCAATGCCTTCAGCTGAGAGGCTTTCCTGTGGCGGAGTAGCATTGTGTGTGTTTCTATGGACTGAACTGGGATATAATCAATAGCACACTATGGGTTATAGCTGGGACTTGGCTAACATAATATGGCTGTATTACTGTGCAGTGATATTATTATTAAACATGCAGTGCAGAAGTAGACACAGGTCAGTCACCCAACACACACTCACGCGCAAGTGGACACGCACACACACACACACAAAAGTGATGATTCGATATCAATCATTCATGACCATAATTCAGACCGATGCTCTGCTTTCACTCCATACTGACAACATGCAGCTAATATTAGATAATAATACTGTAACAACAACAACAACAACAATAAAAATAATAATAATAATAACAATGATAAGACATCAAGGAACAGAAATCAAAAACACAAACCTTCAAAATCTGAAATAATTCCCTCCAAGTGTGGATTGACTCCAGAATCAGACATCTTTTGGGTTACAAAGGTTGACAATATCTTTTTGCCTTTCAACATTCAATTAGACTCTCTGTTGATTCTTAGTGAATTCCAAATTAGGGTCAATGAGGGGGTTAAAAATGTTAAGCTCAAACTGACAAATCTCTTAATTGAAGTCAAGGAGCAGCTGATAATTGTTTGACTTCCTTCTCTACTTTCTACATCACAACAGTGTGACTTCAGAGAGAGTGAAAGGCTAGCCGACTCCCACCTCCTCCCCGCCCCTAGGCAAGGCACACGCACGCACATGCATGCAAGCAAGCAAGCAAGCAGTGCACACACACGCACGCACGCACACACACACACACACACACACACACACACACACACACACACACACACACACACACACACACACACACACACACACACACACACACACACACACACACACACACACACACACACACACACACACACACACACACACACACACACACACCTCCTTTCATACGAGGGCTGCTGTGGACCTTTATTTCCACCAAAGTGGCTCTCGGATCTGATTTCTTCAAAGAGTCTCTGACTCTGTCTGACAGCCAGTGTGGACAAAAATGTCACACAGTCACTCACAAGTTAACCTGCAATCAGACCAGCTCCCCCGCTACGGCCCGCAGTCAGACTTCAAAAACCCAGCAGTGGCCTTCAGAAATGGCAGAGGCTCATTCCTCTCAAAGCTAACATGAGCTGATCCCCCCCACTTATGGTGTGCTGCCGTTCTTGGCTGTCACAGCCAACACAGAGACCTCACTTAATCCAAGAGCCTGTCTCTGTAGTCCCAAGTAAACAATTTCTACAACCTCTACGATAATTAAAGTGGCAGTCATTTCTCTGGTAGCCAGTTTCCTGTGCTAAAAAAACATGGAAAACCCTTTTTTTTGGTAGAAAGATAACATTAGGTGTATATGACAGGACCCTCAGGGGGGGCAGACAGTGAGTCATGCAACAACTTGTCCCCTGTGTTTCCAGGAAGAACGCAGGAACTGAGTGGTGAAACCCTCTGACAGGGAAAGCTAATATTCTTTCACTGGAGTGCAGCTTGACGACAAGCTAGCTTTTGATGTATTGGGGTATGGTTTACACACATGTCCTTGGAACTGCTGCAGCTAATTTAGCAGCCTTTTTTTGGGAGCGACAGTCAAACACTGTTGAAAGGTGTTGATAAAATAATCAAAATAAGTGAGAAACATCAGACTTGTCCTCATATTTACATAAGCAATCCCACATTCTCCCGGTGGGACGTTGTTATAATGGCTCTTATCTTGTGTGTTTTCCGCTAGCACTCAACTGCAACGGAGCAATAGCGATGCTATCGCAGTAGTTTGGCGTTAAGTGAGTGGCTTTTCCACAATCACAGATTCCTGTTTTGGAATAAGACACACGGTCATCTACAAGGTCTACAATGAGCTGCCCCTGATCTGCTGTCAGCGCTGCAATTTCCCCACAAATAATTACGGCTATGAAATATGAAATACAAGTATTTCAATTCCTGTTAGTCCTTCGCTAGAATTCAAGGGCAAACTCTATCCCAAAGCGAGGACCGCAGGAAGTTGAAATTTCCATGGAAATATGGTCAAATTGGGATGTTTTATGCCCACCGGATACAACCATTCGCTTATGAGTTTCATCCCTGGAGGCAACAACAAGGCACAATGCTGGAGCCTGGTATTTTTATAGGGTGTAAGCAAAGGGTAAAACCGTATTTGAAATAAAAGGGTCCTTTCTAAAGGGTACTAATGCCATGCCAAGCCCCATCTGGTGTCACCTAACCTTAACACCCGAGAGGTCGATGGTGGTACAGCGCACAACGTTGTGTTTACGGCGTCGTCTGGTTACTTAATTTGACTGACTGCAAGGTGTCTCTGGATAAGAGACAGAGTCTGGAAACCAAAAGAGTATATGCGTGTGCGTGTGCTCGCGTGTGTGCACGTGAGTAGCCACACGTTTATGTACTGTACAGTACATGTATATTCGTGTATCAAGTATGAGGAACCTTTTCTTCTCAAAATAAGTAACTGACCCGTGCCAACTTCCCCTACAGTATGTACTGCGATCCCTGTCACTGACAACCTACAACTTATTTCTGACCAAACCTTTATAAATTAAAGCGCAGGTTAAAATACATTCATATGCAACTATAACGTTAATAAATGGCACAGTAAAACTCAGATGATGACATTGAGGTTACAACTCACTTTCCCTGGAGAGAACGTTGAATTCCCAAAATAAATCCATTGATTTGGATGGATCACAAGCAATTTTCTAACCTAAAAGTAAATCTTTATACCACACTGAAATGAATGGTATATCCAATGGCTAACTTGAAAATCAAACAAATTATGTATGCTTTGGAAAAAATGGTTGGCATTGATGTCAAGTAAACCGCGAGGTAGGCTGTGAGTTAGGCACAAATATTACATAATCGTCTAATCGCAATATTTTTGCATAATCGTCATAATCATAATAGTGTTGAAAAATGTTCACACATTTTCAAATATTAAAAAAGCAGAAACAGCAGATCTACAAGCTTACAACGCGTCACTTCGTGACGTGTTGTAAGCTTGTAGATCAGCTATTTCTGCCAAACACACAACTACATCGTTAATCGCAATTAATCGTCAACTTCAATTTGTAATCGTGACAGCGTCATAGCCGGGGGGCTAAAAATGTCATACCGGTAATCCGGTATGGTTCTTTAAGTGGCGTGTGGACAGCATCTATACACTATTGTGCATCTTGCCGTCATGTGTTGTGTGGTTGAGGGCCCGCTATGGCTTTGAGTCAACCTCACAAGAATGCACATATAATGTGGCTCATACATCCTGACAGCTGGATATGGGCGTGTGGGTGGTGTGCATGCGTTTGTGTGCATGTGTGCATGTGTCTGACTGGCTGTCTGGCTGAGCCTTTTTATATGCATGTGTGTGTGCAGTGAGCACCTCGATAACAGTAAGCACGAGTGTGTGCTTAATGTGAGTGAGCATGCATTTGTGCATGAATGTGCAATGTGTGTGTGTGTGTGTGTGTGTGTGTGTGTGTGTGTGTGTGTGTGTGTGTGTGTGTGTGTGTGTGTGTGTGTGTGTGTGTGTGTGTGTGTGTGTGTGTGTGTGTGTGTGTGTGAGTTACGCATGTGCTTACATGTTAGAGTTATACATCTGTGGTCATATATAGCACAGTGTGCCATATATGGCCGAGCCCATATACAGATCCTAGTGCACTGCACTGTAAACCATATGCCACACAACCTATGCAGTCCTCAATTAAACCAGAACACACAGTGTGTCAAACACACACCTCCCCCCTGGCCCAGCATGTATTTATCTAAACATGGACGCAAACTCTGGGCTGGCTCTCTGAGGCACACAGCTGAGCCGAAGAGAAGACAGACCTCTGAAACAACATCTGGTTTGGTTGTCTGAGCGAGTGAGTGTGTTTGCATGATGTCTGTGTTTGTGTGTGTGTGTGTGTGTGCATGCGTGGCTGTGTGTGCAAGTGCATGCATACATGTGCTTGCGTGTTGCTGTTGTTTGTGTGATGGTGTGTGCGCAACTGAGACCGTTCACCAGCCCCAAAATAGCACAGGAAACAGTGTTTGAAGGTCTGAAAATGTACATGGATGAAACCGCAAAAACAAAAACAACACAGGCTGCTCCGGAACGCAGAGATGGTGGTGGAGCTGGGTTTATGTGCCTTGTTTATGCCCACAGTTACTGTGTGCTTGTGCATGTGTGTGTGTGTGTGTGTGTGTGTGTGTGTGTGTGTGTGTGTGTGTGTGTGTGTGTGTGTGTGTGTGTGTGTGTGTGTGTGTGTGTGTGTGTGTGTGTGTGTGTGCGTGTGTGCGCGCGCGTGTGTGCGTGCGTGCGTGACTGCGTGCGTGCATGCGTGCATGTAGATGATGAAACTGTGGTCACAAGTCACTTTTCCCTGGAGAGAACGTTTATTTCCCATGTTGTAGGCTATTCAGGTTTGTAGGGTTAAAGTAGGCTAAAGTGCAGCTCATGGAGACCTACTGTACATTGCATATATCCTTTTTTGTACTCATGGCCAATGGCTTCAGATCAGATGTTTGGCCATTTAACATTTTTACTCATATGACACTTTCTGCCCAATCTAAAATAAAACAAATATATATCTGAATTCTGTATAACACATCATAAAGTTGCATGCCTCTCTTTTTTATATCACTGTGCAGGATTCTCTTATTTAAAACACAAAAAAAGAATCTGAAATACATAAATGTCAACCAGTGAATCCTTTTCTTCTTTTGGAGTCCTGCGGGCAATTCTGCTGGCAATTCTACATACATTTGAAACTTCAGATCTTGTTTGGTCAGTTTTAAACAAACAGGAATTCAGCAGAAACTCAACACAACCATCAGCAGGAAGTAGGCCTATAACAAGAATAACTGCCAGCATTCTATTAGTGTTACTGAGAGTGCATGGTAGCGATTATTCTATTGATTACTTTTTAGATTAGTTGAATAATCGAGAAGCGAGTTTTTTTTAATATATTTTTCAAATGTCTTTATATATCAACTTATCAACGTGAAAACAAATTTTAATAGATTTTTTAAATAATCCACTAGATTGATTAGTATTAAGTCCTATTTTATACTTTGTTTGTCATACAACGGTGTCGCATGAAAATACCCAAAATAGTAGACCTACAAGCTCAAACCGTGTTGCATCGCGACACATTTTGTGAGCTCGTAGATCAGACCAGTTTCAATTAAACAAATAAATTAAAAAAGCATAGAGCATACAAATATCTCACTCACACACACGCACGCACGCGTTGGTATTTCAGTCTGGTACCACCGTACCAGGCAGAATCTTTAAATACACACTCCAAGGAGTATGAGAAAATTGTCGGCAAGAAAACTATCAACAAGTATTTAGTAAAAAATACAAATATAGATGTAATCTGAACATTGTTGGCTCAGTTTTTTGCCCTAAAACAGTCAAGATATGCTTGAATCTTAATAATGCCAATTTAATTAATTCCTTGAGTCCAAATTGTATGGAATATGTGTTTGTTTGTATGTTGTATACTTCCAGAGATTTGCTATGTTTCCCTTTTTGGGTGTAAAATAGGGTTAAAAATTTACCCTGTGGGACATTATTTCAGTCTGGTACATGGCAGAATCTTAAAATACACACTTCAAGGATTAATAAAATGCAGTTGGTAAGAACTATTTAGTCAAAACAGAAATATATACGTATGTGATATGAACATTTTCATATTCCTTGGGGTCCAAATTGTATGGGATTTATTTTAATCTATTTGTCTCTGGTTATTTCCTTCAAAAGTTATCCTCATTTCTACTTCTTCTGTTTTCAGGTTTGGGTTCAGGATATGTGTTATTAACAAGACCAGGAGACCTGGTTCTGCCAGACCCAGACTTCACATGACGTATCAGCCTGTGTCTATGCCCATGAATGGCCGGGCTTCGCACGACACGTGTGTCCCTTCTATGCCCATGTATGGACAGACTTTTTTGGGGGACAGATTCTTTTTTGGCTGGGGCCGGAGGACAAAGTGACAGACTTTTTTTTGGCTGGGGCCGGAGGACAAAGTGACCATGCCCATGTATGGACGAAACAGGTACAAAGCCTCATGTAAGCCCGACCCCTTGGGTCTGGCAAAAATGAACCCAATGGGACATCATTTCAGCCTGTTACCTGGCAGAATCTTGAAATACACACTTCAAGGATGAAGAAAAATCAGGTGGTGGGAAAGAAATCCACCCTATGCACGTGGACCCCACTTTCCATCTAGACTAATACTGAAAGAGAAAGGTGGGTCTGACACATGTAGTTGTGAAGATCATTAACATACAAGGCCTAGTTCTGACTCATTTTAATGCTTTATGATGTGATAGCCTGCGCTCACATTACTCATCCCAAGTCATGTTTTACCCAATCCCAACATGAGCTACCATACCAAACTGCCACAGCATTGATGAGGACAATTAAACATGTATTCATAAGCAAACAATTATGAATTATAAATAACGCACAACCCGAGTCACACAATAACACAGGCTCACATACAAATGGGCAGTGTACAGACATCTGCATAGCAACATGGACCAGATACATCCCTGTCTCTTTCTCAGTGGGTTTCCTGTCGACAGGAGTACATCTACATGCTTCAGTATAATAACATCCATACAAGTGGAGTACGTCGTCCACCATGACAGATAACACCAGATTTGACCTTGGTAAATTGTCTGTCATCTACACCTACAGCACATAACGCGGCACATCCACAAATCCACATCCAAGCTCTTCCGCCGAAGAGTTGTGTCTATCTCCATATCCATGTTTTGACCTTTGATCTGCCCCTCGTTTACCTCCTTGTTGAATAATGGTACCTGTCAGAACTACGCCCTCGCTGCCTAAGGTGGGGCTTCCCTCGAAACGCTGCAACCAATCAGTTTCCTGTCCTCCGTGTCCCGGCCATTTTCACGAGTCCCCCTCTTATCATTATTCAGGAGGACAAATAATAATAGCCTATGAGAGACAATGTGAGGTGGGCTAAAGGGAGGGCAGTGGGAGGAGAAGTGTGGGGCATTGACTCATACAGGATATCCTGTACACTTCTTTTGTGGAACACTGTGAGCTGGGTGATTTCCTTGATTTCCGTCACGAAGGGTTCACATGGTGTACTGCAGATGCGCACGTGTGCGTGCATGTATGTATGTTTGTGTGTGTGTGTGTGTGTGTGTGTGTGTGTGTGTGTGTGTGTGTGTGTGTGTGTGTGTGTGTGTGTGTGTGTGTGTGTGTGTGTGTGTGTGTGTGTGTGTGTG